>NW_025113142.1:53450-105858 GCF_010416935.1 Polistes fuscatus | reverse complement strand
TGTAGACCATTTTCATAATTATGGGCTGAATAAATTCCATATAATGTTGAAGTGACAAACACTATCTAAGTTATATTGAATTCATTTAGTTTATAAAATAATGTAGTGTGGATTAACTGATACACTTATTTCTTTTTTAATCTTTATTTAGATCATTTTCCTAATTATTGGCTGAATAAATTCCATATAATGTTAAAGTAACTAACACTATCTAAATTGTATTGAATTCATTGAGTTTATGAAATAATGAAGCGTGGAATTACTGGTACACCTATTTCTTTTTTAATTTCGATTTAGTTCACTTTCATAATAATTGGCTAAATGAATTCCATATAATGTTGAAATGACAAACACTATCTAAGTTATATTGAATTCATTTAGTTTATAAAATAATGTAGTGTGGAATAACTGATACACCTATTTCTTTTTCAACTTTGATTTAGACCATTTTCATAATTATGGGCACTATTATGTTTCTATATCTCACATACGTTTTTATTAATCCGAGTATTGACTCGTAACGAGGAAATAGAAAAATGATCTACTAGTTTTTTTTACATGTATATTAATTGTGATCTTACATTATTTTTAACGTAGCTTAAATTTTTTTTAATATTAGACTGGATAACTATCGAAATGTACGAATATTGACTCGTAACGCGAAAATAGATAATACTATAATAATATATATATAATAATAATATATAATAATATAAATAATCTACTAGTATTTTTTTCATGTATAATAATTTTAATCATCCATTATTTATAACGTTTTTTTTTATAATCACACTCGATACCTATCGAAGTGTCTTAAAACTTATGAAATATCTTCTTAAGTATTACCGATTAAATATGTAATGTAAGTACACGCTAATATATTTATTTATAAATTTACTTGGATACTAAAAATATTGTTATATTAATAATTTTCAAATAAAAATCTAGTAAGCTGGAAATTTGTCTACCATTTGATTTTACATTCATTTTAATTTGTCCATATATTTTTGTTCGTCGTTTCTTTTCCTTTTGTCTAATCCTCTTTTGAAAAAAAATAGACCTTTCGAAGGCACAGATATTTTTACCTTTTATTATACCAGGAACAATATAAGAAGGATTCTAAAATCAAGGACCTTTTTTTATATTTTTTTTTAGTATTTTCATTTATTTCTTTTTAAAATTTTGCCCTATTGTTTGGTTTTGATTTCTCATTAAAATCGTGTGGAACTTTTGATGTTGTTTGTCAATATCATTTTGTTAGAATTCACCTATCCAAAGTATTTGAAAAGATCTGAATAGAATTTTTCCACGGTTACGGTCGGAACGTGGTATTTTACGAACCTTTTTTTTAACTTTTATTTCTATTAAGCTAACTAAATACTTATAAATTCTACAAGAATTTTAGAAAGTTTGACAGATGTACCCAATTAATTTTAAGGTTACTGTAAAAATATTAATAGAAAATACAGTCAAAATCAATTCGATGCGGTTGTCAATGTAATTTATTCAATTTTACTTTTATGTTTCTATTTATTCTTTGATTTTACTTCACCTTTTATCTTTTTCTTTCTTTTTATATGTCTAAATTTTTCTTTAAGATTGTCCTTATAGTTAAACGGTATTTCCTGCAGTAGACAATTCATTTTGACAAAGGTTTGTTTGAAGACGTTGTTGGCTACCTGTGTGTTTCACGTTTTAACTGTCATTTTCGATATAATTAATAAATTTGTTACATTCAAAAACGAAGATTCGAAATAATACATCGTTTCAATTTCATTTTCAATAGATTTACTTCCGCATTCTTTTACTTATTCATACTCTTATTCTTCTCATTCCCTTTTTTTCTCTTTCTTTTTATTTCTTTCTTCACTAAATCGATTCGAAAGGTTCTAACGACGAATTTTCTAGTTTGTTCGTCTGTTTCCGAAAGAATTTTAGTGCTGCGTAGTTTTCTAAAAAAACCACATAGGATTCTATGGAGGTATAATAAAAAAAAAAGAAAGTGTATAAGGAAAGAATACAATTACAATAGATCGAAGGTCTTACGTTGATTTATGTTCGTATTCTTGTTGAAAAAGAGAGGAAAACGGAAAGAAACAGAAAAAGAGAAAGAAAAAGAGAAAGTGAGAGAGGGAGAGGAAACAGTACACATTTCCTATGGGTGTGGGGGTGGAATAGGATGAGAGGTGGTTATCGGTTTCTTAGAACATTACACTACTGACAATTACTATGTTTTATTTATTCCAAACAACTGTCTATAACTTCCACTTTTCTCTCTCGCTGTTTCCATTTGTTGTTTCCATTTGTTGTTTCTCCTCGCTGTTCCTCCTTGTAATCTTTTGTACAAAGTTGCACATTTCTATCATCCCGTTGCAACGATAGACCGTAATATCATTTTCTTTTTCTTATATTTTATATTTTTTTTTCTTTTACTGCAGATCTTTTTTTTGCCTTTCTTTTCGTAAGATCATCGGTTTATTTAATAGTTTCGTTTGTTTTTCAATGGGTTGGGCGGTGGGTGGTGGGTGGTGAGAGATAATTTGATATTTTGGTAATAAGTTTATTTATGTTCAGTCCTATTCCGAGGCAGAGTATCGTAACGAAATAGGAAACTTGCCTAAACTAAAGAATGAAGAAGAAGATGAAGATTAATGTCATATGAATAATATCATTTTCTTTGTTAAGTATAACTTATTTTTTTCGAACTTTGATACGATTAAATTTATATTATATATTATTAAATATATATTATATATATATATATTTTTCCCTTTTCTTTTCGTAAGATCATCGGTTTACTTAATAGTTCCGTTCGTTTTTTAATGAGTTGGGCAGTGGGTGGTGGGTGGTGGGTGGAGGATGGTGATTGGTGAGGGATAATTCGATATTTTGTTAATAAGTTTATTATTGTTATATGAATAATATAATTTTCTTTCTCAAGTATAAATTATTTTTTCGAACTTTGATACGGATAAATTGATATTACACATGAAACAACGATAGACTGTAATATCTTTTTCTTTTTCTTATATTTTATATTTTTTTCTTATATTTTATTTTTTTTCCATTTCCATTCGTAAGATCATCGGTTTACCTATTAGTTTCATTCGTTTTTCGATGGGTTGAGCAGTGGGTGGTGGGTGGTGGGTTGTTGGGGATAATTTTATATTTTGTTATTATAATAAGTTTATTAATGTTATATGAATAATATCATTTTGCTATGTCAAGTATAACTTATTTTTTTCGAACTTTGATACAGTTAAATTTATATTACACTTAAAGCAACGAACGACAGTAATATACTTTTTTCTTTTTTTATATATTATATTTTTGTTTCCTTTTTCCTTTCATAAGATCATCGGTTTATCTAATAGTTTCGTTCGTTTTTCAATAGGTTGGGCGGTTGGTAAAGAATGGTGGGTGGTTGGGGGATGATTTCATATTTTGTTATAAATTTAATAATATTATATAAATAATATTATTTTCCTTGTTAATGTTGAGGAAATAAAATAAAAAATGAGATGAACTCCGAGCACTTTACAATTGCAGATTTGAATTTTAAATAATTCCGTTACAAATAGGTGGTCGTTAAGTGTTTCCGTACGTGAGGCTATTTAAAGAACGTTTTTGGATTATAATAAACCCTGAGTTGGCTTTAACTGATTATATTAATCATTTGAGTGGTCAGAGAAACGGAACGAGCTCGACAATGAGCAAACTGAGATGACTTTCTTGTGAGCACGTCGTAACCGTTTGAGAATATCTACTTTATTGTCTGCCGGGTAACGGCTGCCGAAAAGGCCGGCGTTACGGCTAGGCGTCAGAAAACGCTCGGGAACGAAGCGTATTCCTAGTGCGGCAACTGTAGGTTGGCGCCGTTCCTTGGGAATGCTTATTCCCAAACAGTTAAGTATTACTCATTCTTTTCGAACTTTGAAACGGTTAAATTGATATTACACATAAAGAGATCTTCTATTAACGATTTGTAGATATCTTTCTTAATGATATTTACATTGGTTTGCGAGATACATTATAATATCGTTAAAGTATTAACGATAAGATATGCATTAGTTTTACCTAACTAAAAGGATTTTGGATTTTCCCTACATTTATTATCGACGATTGATAATATTTTACAAGAGTTAACAACCAAATTCTTATGCAATGATGGAAATAATATTTAATGACTTTTTACTGTAAAACTTTCCCCTTTCTTTCTTTTTTCCCTCTAGCTATGATAAAAATTGACGCATTATATTTCTATAATCTCGAACGTTTTAGTTTACTCTTAACGAAAGGTTGAAGCACATTAACAAAATCATTATCTCTCGAAAAATTTTCTTTTGCATTGTTCTTTCGTTTATTTGTTTAGGTTCTGATCTTTAAAATTACGTATTAGTCATGCGTTTTACTCCTAGGTACAAAGGTAAGTTTTCGTTACGTGCACCGATACTTCGAGTTAAGGTATCCAGCTGTGAGTATCCCGCTGTGAGGGTCCCCTACCGCATTCCCCTCTCATCTTCACTCAATACAGAAACGTATTTGGAAATTTTCCACTTGCTGTAACGTCTTTCTGTAAAAGTGTATTTTCCGTTGTATACGCTTATCGCTTATCGAGTATGTTAATTTTCTCGCAGGGTTAAAATCCGATTGTCAATGCGACCAAATGTAACTTAAACGATGCAGTGTATTGCATCTTTAATATTTATTAATAAAAAGTATTATATTTTTATTTTCTGTATATTTTATATTATTATTATTATCTATATATGTAATATAAAATAAATTTTTTTTTTTTAGTGTAAAACTACCTCTCTTCTTTTTTTTACAATATTTTTTACAATATTTTTTTACAATATTATATTTCAGAATAAGAACTACATTAGAACTACAGTTTCTGTAAATTGAAATATCTACGATCGATACTTTTGACCTGAGTGTTCTAAGCCCTTTTTCGATGACTTTGCTGTGGAAAAATTCTCAGCAAGGGTTAAAAAGTCAAAAGTTTTTTTACTATTTATTCAGAAATACCTTTTACCTAATACTAGAGAAAAGATTTCTTTAAGTAAAATCGGAAAAACCCATGATCTTTAATATTTACTTTTCCGTACAAATAATACACCTTACCCTTCTTTCCCCTTTAACTTCCTACGGATTTAAAGAAAGTTAGTGACTCTTTTCAATAGTCAAAATGATTTGCGAGTGGAAAAAAACCGGAACAACTTCAATTTTTAAATTTCGTTCCCCTTATCCATATAAAATAAAATTCTAAGAAACGAATTGTTTTTAAATATATTTATAATAACGAAGGTAAGATGGTAAACGTACGCAGATGTGAGGAAAACATTTTCGTATTGACGCACGAAGAAATATAACTTACCCAAAATTCTTCACTTGGTAATTCTTCACGGTGGTAAATGTATGCACTTGAAGTTATTTAAAGTAAAATATATTTGTTCCTTACTAAAATATATTTCGTACGATATCCGATTCGAGTTCTTCTAGCAGGGAACTACGAACAAACGTAAAAACGAGTTTAGGCAAATATAACATGGTCGTGGAAACGTACATTTTACAGGATACAGAAGAAAAAAAAAAATTCAAGATGCCGATGCCCGTGCTAACCTCATCCACACCTACCACCCACCTTCCACTTCCTTAGCTGTATATTATATTTCGTTTGCTATCGATTTTTTTCTTTTTCTTTGTCACTCTCTCCCTAAGACTGTAAATCTTTCTCTCTCTTACTTTCTGGAATGTGAACAAAAGACATAGACGTAGAGAATATGTTACAATAAACAATTTTTGTTTAAACTTTTCGGGTTGACAACCCTACATTTCTAACGAATGCATGCTGACCACCCTCATTCCAACCTACCACCCACTTTCCACCTTCTTCCTTAATATTATATTTCGTTTCTAATAGCTTATATAATTTTTTTTTTAACGCGCAGACTTTCTCTTTTTGGATTGTTAGAGGGTGGGGACATTGTTAGAAAAGGTGGGAATTGTTTAAAAACGGGAACGATGATTGGTCGTCTCTTTTTTTCTATCCCGCCTCCTCGAAGTAGTGGTGGAGGTGACGTTTACTGTAGTAGAGAACGAAATGTTATTCGTGAAAGACAACCGTTCGTGGTTCCTATTTTGACCAATGTGAATCGATCATCCAGCGGTAGATCCCTTAACCGTGCTCACGTGCGAGATTTTTGATCATTTGACCAAACGAGTAGCTGCGTGACGGACGTGTTTCTCTGATTTCGTACAGATAGAACTTAGTTTTTTTTTGTGCATAATTGTGATCTTCAGTTTTGTTATAGTATTGTTTGTGTATAAGTATATATGAATGTTACACTATAGTTTGTGCTAGTAAGGCCATTATATTACAGTATATACAGTGTAATTACACTGAGTGTTAATATTATAAGTGATTTTATTTATTTATATTTTGACGAAAATAATTAAGTAATAATGAATCCCTCTCAGAAAGTAAAATTTTTATGGTATAAACTGAATACGGATTACACGAGGAGTATTTATGAATATATAAATATTCCTACAACTTATAGTCCTGATGCTATTTACGATCGTAATTTAAGTGATCCAAGACTAGATCCTAAGGCAAGGGAGGAGGCTTTTAGAAAACTTGTTAAAAAGATAAAAGCTCGGAACAATCCTGTGCCGATAAGTAACGTTTCAAATAATAGTTTACCAAACGCAAATCTTCAAAATAAGATAGTTACAAACGTGGATGGATCAGGAAAAAATGATGTTCCTAAAAATAATGATCGAAAAGACAAAGTTACAAAGAAGAAAAATGATGCAAAGGATAAAAATTCGGACACAAATGTGCCAAGTACTAGTAATGGAAACAACAATGGTCCACAAACAAATAATGGTACAACTGAAACTATAAACTCAGAACCTCGAAAAGACAAAGGTAACAAGAAAAAAAATAAATCAAATGATACAACTTCGGACACAAATGTGCCAAGTACTAGTAATGGAAACAACAATGTTCCACAAACAAATAATGTGGCAACTGAAAGTTCAGGCTCAGAACCGCGAAATGACAAAGTTACTAAAAGAAAAAATGATACAAATGATACAAATTCGGACATAAAAGTGCCGCGTACTAGTGATACAGACACAAATGTTCCACAAACAAATAATGTGACAAGTGAGACTGCAACAAACTCAGAACCCCAACAAATTCCATCTTGTTCATATGATCGTAACGTAGATCCTAACGACTTTTGGACACCGTCTAAAGTCAATTATGCTGACGGCTTATTGATGGAGACGTCATCGTTTAACGAATATTTTCTAAACAAGGAAAAGGATCCCAGTACAGAATGGATAGAGATATTTATTGAAAACTGTGAAAGGAGGGGTATTTCCCCTAATTTACCCCATTGTTAGTATTTTATTTTTTATCTCGTAACACTAATTACATTTATTACAAACGATATTACTCGCATGTGTTTTATTTATATCTTTGTAATTGAGATAATGTAATTAATAATCTCGCGGATAAAGTAACAGCCAATCGGAGAAAACTAACGTATTTTCATTTTCACGATTGATTTTTTGTATTATTTATTTGAATAACTCGTTTTGGAGTTTTTTCTTTAATTCGCTAATTTTATTTTTTCATTCCCGATTAGCGTTTACTTTTTCCGACGGTTGTATGTGTTACGTATTAAATATATTTAAGTTTAGACGCGGTTATGGGGGGGTGGATGAAAAGAATTCTTTTCATCAACCCTGTACTTAGAAATTATTTTGTAGTATATAGATATATATTATTATTATTATTATATAGTATATAGATTAGAATTATATTCGAAAAATTATTTGATTTCGTGTATATATGTATTATGTGTTTATTAAAGAAATAGAAATTAGGATGGGATTTTTATAAGTGAGTTAAAAAAGTCATTAAAAACGGTACGGGATAGGAAAAAGTATACTTAAAACTAATGGAAATAATTTTTTCTTGTGATAAATATTCTTCTAGTCATCAAAAAACATCTTATTCCTAAATACTAAAATAAAAATAAGTAAAAAGAATGGAAGAATAATGTAAATAAAAGTATTTTCATTTTGATTTTCCTTATGCAACGGTAATATAACTAAATTTCTTAATGTCTTAGTATTTCTTCTGTATAAACCCTTCCATATCTTCAACTCTGTCATGCTTTTCCTTAATTTACAAAACTTTCTTTTTTTCAATTTCCGAATTAGTAAAAAAAAGGGGGAAAATGTTAAAACCGGAAACGTTCGTTTGTATAATATTCGTATATTATAAAATCGTTTAAAGATTGGTAGTTAGTATCCCTGCTCCTAAAAGTTAAAATTTGTTTTTTATAATAAAAAAAAAATTGAAAAAAGAAAAAAAGAAAAAAAGAAAAAAAAATTGCATGAACGTATAATTGCATGAACGTATAATTGCATGAACGTATAATTGCATGAATGTATAATTGTATAAATAATATAATTGTATAAATAATATAATTGTATAAATAATATACTTACTACTTAACTCCGCCTGCATGATCGCAGATCAGCGATCATGTTGCCGGTCCTAAGCCCGGGAAAAGGAGGAAGGTTGTTGGATCAGGTTAGCTCCCTACCCAACGTAAAAAAAAGATTATGGCTCATAGAACTGACACTCTGCCTCGGAATAGGACTGATCTACAGATGACGACACATGCAAGGAATGGACGACGAAAAGGACAACGAATTAGAAAAAAGAACACATAATGCGTCTGGCTACCTGGAACATCAAATCATTTAATAATAAAGATCAAGAAACCCTGAAAGAACTGAAAGATAATAACATCGATATATGCACCTTACAAGAAACCAAAAATAAAGGCAAAGGACAAATACAGTACGACGACTACTTAGTGATCTATAGTGGTGTAGAAAAACAAATCAGGGCAAAAGAAGGGGTAGCCATCGCAGTATCCAAGAAATATAAAAACAACATACAAGAGTGTAACTACATATCTTCACGAATATTGGTGGTAAAAATGAAAGCGGAAGACCAAAAATTAAATATAGTGTCAATTTATGCACCCGAAGATAATAAACCGAAAGAAGAAAGAGAAGCCTTCTACGACCAACTACAAAATTTAGTCGGATCATTACCAAGTAACCAACAAATGATAATCCTTGGAGATTTTAACGCCCGCATCGGAAACGAAATAATACCTGGAATAAAACAAAGGTTCAACGAAAACGTGTTAAATGACAATGGAGAACTAATGACACAGCTATGCACATTTAACGAGCTAAGGATTAATAATACATTTTACAATCATAAGGAACACTATAAATTTACATACAGCAACACCAGAGGCTTCAGGTCTACAATTGATTATATTGTTACCAACAGATATGTCCAACCAAACCAAATATTAGATATCAGGACGTTAAATTCCGCGAATGTAGGAAGCGATCATAGCCTGCTATTAGCAAAGATAAGAATGAAGATTAAACCCCAAAGAAATCTTGCCCGAGCAACTCAAGAATTGAAAATAAACATCGAGTCACTATGGAACTTACCAACCAAACAACTATACGAGAACAGGTTGAAAGAAAAAAAAAAAAAACCAATAAAAGAAGAAGATAACATAAATATAGCCTGGAAGAAACTAAGAACCAACATTTTAGAAGCTGCATATGAAGCCCTGGGAACACGAACTGTAAAAAACCGGGCTAGAATGATCAAAACTCCTTGGTTCTGCCCAGAGATTAAGGAAATATGCAAAAAAAAGAAAATAGCATACCTTAACTATAGGACATTAAGAACACCTGAATCATACGAAACGTATAGACGAATCCGGAATCAAACAGCGACATTAGTAAGGCAAACAAAGCAAAATTATTGGGAGATTTTTTCGAAAAGAATGGAAGTGACTTCTATGGACTCCAAAAACAAATCTGGCGATTTATTAGAAATCAAAGAAAGGAGGTCAATGAAATGATCGAAACAAACCAGATCACAATAGAAAATTGGATTAACTATCTAACAGAGCTCTATAAATCAGAAGAACCTCAAACGGAACTAAATACGCCAGAAATAATAACTAGAAGCGACATACAAATTGAGTCCAGTGATGCAGAAACAGCTATTCGAAGACTAAAGAATAGGAAGAGCTCAGGGCAAGATGGCATCCAAAACGAGTTATTAAAATATGGTGGTCAACGTCTCACACAACAATTAACATTCATAATCCAAAAAATACTACGCCAACACAAAATACCTGACGAATGGCGAACTAGTACAACTATAGTTATGTTTAAAAAAGGAGACAAAAAGCTGCCTACAAACTACAGGGGAATAAATCTTTTAAACACTTCATTAAAACTAACAACAAAGATTATAACGAATAAAATTAACAACTTAACGAATCTAGAAGACGAACAACAGGGATTCAGATCAGGCAGATCGTGCACAGACGCGGTTTTCATCATAAGACAGCTAACAGAAAAATCAATTGAATACAACAGACCAGCATATATGTGTTTCATTGATTTGGAAAAGGCATTCGACCGAGTGCAGTTAAAGGATGTTATACACCTCTTCTATAACCGGCAAATTCCGAATAATCTTATCAAGACAATAGAGGACATCTATAGAAACAATAAGATCCAAGCAAAGATAAATGGCGCCTTGACTGAACCGATTGATGCAGGTCGTTGTATCCGACAAGGGGATTCCCTAAGTCCCCTGCTTTTTAACATCATTATGGACGAAATAATAAGAAACGTAAGACCGCTAAAAGGATATAAAATGGGCAGTGAAGAAATAACCATCCTATGCTATGCTGATGACGCTGTATTAGTGGCCGAAAATGAGGATGATCTACAACGTCTACTACACCGATTTAACTGCATAGCCAAATCATTCAACATGAAAATATCGGCCCAGAAAACTAAATGCATGACAACATCAAAGACACCGTTAAGATGCAAACTGGAAATTGAAGGGAAGGTTATTCAGCAGGAAATGAGATTTAAGTACCTAGGAATAGAAATCTCAGGATATGGTGATGTTGAAGCAGAGGTAAGAGAACAGACAATGAAGGCATCCAGAATAGCGGGTTGTTTGAATGACACAATATGGCGAAACAAAAACATTGACATAGAGACCAAAGTAAGAGTTTATAAGGCAATGGTAAGACCTATTAAGTCACATACCGCAGAAACTCGACCAGACACAGCGAAAACGAAACAGTTACTAGAGACAACCGAAATGAGAGTTCTTCGCAGAATAGCTGGAAAAACACTACTGGTTTGAGAGAGAAGTGAAGATATAAGAAGAACATGCAAAGTGGAAAACATTAACGAATGGATACTAAGAAGAAAAAAAGAATGGAACGAACATATCAACAGAATGGACAACGGAAGAATTGTCAGAATTGCACGGGATAAGTCACCGGTAGGCCGCAGAAGCACGGGGCGCCCACGAAAACGATGGTGCGACAATTTAACAGTGCAATAGGCAGAATAAACGTCGTTACGAAACAGGCAATTTGCCTAAACTAAAGAATGAAGAAGAAGAAGAAGATGAAGAAGAAGAAGAATTTTGATTTATACCATTTTCATAATTATGGGATGAATAAATTCCATATAATGTTGAAATGACAAACACTATTTAAGTTATATTGAATTAATTTAGTTTATAAAATAATGTAGTGTGGAATAACTGATACACTTATTTCTTTTTAATTTTTATTTAGATCATTTTCATAATTATGGGCTGAATAAATTCCATATAATGTTGAAATGACAAATACTATCTAACTTATATTGAATTAATTTAGTTTATAATATAATGTAGTGTGGAATAACTGATACATTTATTTCTTTTTTAATTTTGATTTAGATCATTTTCATAATTATGAGCTAAATGAATTCCATATAATTTTGAAATGACAAATACTATCTAAGTTATTTTAAATTCATTTAGTTTATAAAAAATGTAGTGTGGAATAATTGATACACTTATTTTTCTATTTTAATTTTGATTTAGATCATTTTCATAATTATGGGCTGAATAAATTCCATATAATGTTTAATTGACAAACACTATCTTAGTTATATTGAATCATTTAGTTTATAAAATAACGTAGTGTGGAATAACTGATACACTTATTTCTTTTTTAATTTTTATTTAGATCATTTTCATAATTATGGGCTGAATAAATTCCATATAATGTTGAAATGACAAATACTATCTAAGTTATATTGAATTAATTTAGTTTATAATATAATGTAGTGTGGAATAACTGATACTTATTTCTTTTTTAATTTTTATTTAGACCATTTTCATAATTATGGGCTGTATAAATTCCATATAATGTTAAAATGACAAACTCTATCTAAGTTATATTGAATCATTTATTTTATAAAATAATGTAGCGTGGAATAACTGATACATTTATTTCTTTTTAATTTTGATTTAGATCATTTTCATAATTATGAGCTAAATGAATTCCATATAATGTTAAAATGACAAACTCTATCTAAGTTATATTGAATCATTTATTTTATTTAATAATATAGTGCGGAATAACTGATACACTTAAAATTTTGTTAATTTTTATTTAGACCATTTTTATAATTATGGGCTGAATTAATTCCATTTAATGTTGAAATGACAATACATATAAGTTATATTGAATTCATTTAGTTTATAAAATAATGTAGTGTGGAATAACTGATACACCTATTTCTTTTTTAACTTTGATTTAGACCATTTTCATAATTATGGGCTGAATAAATTCCATAAAATGTTAAAATGACAAACACTATTTAAGTTACATTGAATTATTTTAGTTTATAAGATAACATAGTGTGGAATAACTGATACACCTATTTCTATTTTAACTTTGATTTAGACCATTTTCATAATTATGGGCTGTATAAATTCCATATAATGTTAAATGACAAACTCTATCTAAGTTATATTGAATCATTTATTTTATAAAATAATGTAGCGTGGAATAACTGATACATTTATTTCTTTTAATTTGATTTAGATTATTTTCATAATTATGGGCTGAATAAATTCCAAATAATGTTGAAATGACAAATACTATCTAATTTATATTGGATTAATTTAGTTTATAAAATAATGTAGTGTAGAATAACTGATACACCTATTTCTTTTTTAACTTTGATTTAGACCATTTTCATAATTATGGGCTGAATAAATTCCATAAAATGTTGAAATGACAAACACTATTTAAGTTATATTGAATTATTTAGTTTTATAAGATAACATAGTGTGGAATAACTGATACACCTATTTCTATTTTAACTTTGATTTAGACCATTTTCATAATTATGGGCTGTATAAATTCCATATAATGTTGAAATGACAAACACTATCTTAGTTATATTGGATTAATTTAGTTTATAAAAAATGTAGTGTGGAATAATTGATACACTTATTTTTCTATTTTAATTTTTATTTAGATCATTTTCATAATTATTGGATAAAAAATTCCATATAATGTTGAAGTAACTAACACTATCTAAATTGTATTGAATTCATTGAGTTTATAAAATAAAGTAGTTTTGAATAACTTATACACTTATTTCATTTTAATTTTGATTTAGATCATTTTCCTAATTATTGGCTGAATAAATTCCATATAATGTTGAAGTAACTAACACTATCTAAGTTATATTGAATTCATTTAGTTTATAAAATAATGTAGTGTGGAATAACTGATACACTTATTTCTTTTTTAATTTTGAATTAGATCATTTTCCTAAATATTAGCTGAATAAATTCCATATAATGTGAATGACAAACACTATCTAAGTTATATTGAATTCATTAGTTTCATAAAATAATGAAGTGTGGAATACTAATACACCTATTTTTTTTTAATTTTTTATTTAGTTCTTTCATAATTATGGGCTGAATAAATTCCATATTGTGGAAATGACAAGCACTATTAAGTTATATTGAATTATTTTAGTTTATAAAATAACATAGTGTAGTTAAACTGATACACCTATTTCTTTTTTAACTTTGATTTAGACCATTTTCATAATTATGGGCTGAATAAATTCCATATAATGTTGAAATGACAAACACTATTTAAGTTATATTGAATTATTTTAGTTTATAAAATAATGTAGTGTGGAATAACTGATACACCTATTTCTTTTTTAATTTGATTTAGATCATTTTCATAATTATGGGCTGAATAAATTCCATATATTGTGGAAATGACAAGCACTATTTTAGTTATATTGAATTCATTTAGTTTATAAAATAATGTAGTGTGGAATAACAAATACATTTATTTTTTTGTTTATTTTGATTTAGACCATTTTCATAATTATGGTCTGAATAAATTCCATAAAATGTTGAAATGACAAACACTATCTTTGTTATATTGAATCATTTAGTTTATATAATATCGTAGTGTGGAATAACTGATACACCTATTTCTTTTTTAACTTTGATTTAGACCATTTTCATAATTATGGGCTGAATAATTCCATAAAATGTTGAAATGACAAACACTATTTTAGTTATATTGAATTATTTTAGTTTATAAGATAACATAGTGTGGAATAACTGATACACCTATTTCTATTTTAACTTTGATTTAGACTATTTCATAACTGGGCTGAATAAATTCCACATAATGTTGAAATGACAAAAACTATCTTAGTTATTTTGGATTAATTTAGTTTATAAAAAATGTAGTGTGGAATAATTGATACACTTATCTTCTATTTTAAATTTTATTTAGATCATTTTCATAATTATTGGCTAAAAAATTCCATATAATGTTGAAGTAACTAACACTATCTAAATTGTATTGAATTCATTGAGTTTATAAAATAAAGTTGTTTTGAATAACTTATACACTTATTTCTTTTTTCATTTTGATTTAGATCATTTTCCTAATTATTGGCTGAATAAATTCCATATAATGTTGAATTGACAAACACTATCTTAGTTACATTGAATCATTTAGTTTATAAAATAACGTAGTGTGTAATAACTGATACACCTATTTCTTTTTTAACTTTGATATAGACCTTTTCATAATTATGGGCTGAATGAATTCCATATAATGTTGAAATGACAAATACTATCTAAGTTATATTGAAATTATTTAGTTTATAATATAATGTAGTGTGGAATAACTGATACACTTATTTCTTTTTTAAACTTGATTTTACACCATTTTCATAATATGGGCTGATTAAATTCCATGAAATTTGAAATGTTAAACACTTTTCGTTATATTGAATATTTTAGTTTATAGATAGCATAGTGTGGAATAACTGATACACCTATTTCTATTTTTACTTTAATTTAGACTATTTCATAATTATGAGCTAATGAATTCCATATAATGTTAAAATGACAAACTCTATCTAAAGTTATATTGAATCATTATTTATATAATATAGTGCGGAATAACTGATACACTTAAATTTTTGTTATTTTTATTTAGACCATTTTTATAATTATGGCTGAATTAATTCCATTTAATGTTGAAATGACAAATACAATATAAGTTATATTGAATTCATTTAGTTTATAAAATAATGTAGTGTGGAATAACTGATACACCTATTTCTTTTTTAATTTTGATTTAGATCATTTTCATAATTATGAGCTAAATGAATTCCATATAATGTTGAAATGACAAATACTATCTAAGTTATATTGAATTCATTTAGTTTATAAAAGATGTAGTGTGGAATAATTCATACACTTATTTTTCTTTTTAATTTTGATTTAGATCATTTTCATAATTATGGGCTGAATAAATTCCATAAAATGTTGAAATGACAAACACTATTTAAGTTATATTTAATTAACTTAGTTTATAAAATAATGTAGTGTGAAATAACTGATACAGTTATTTTATTGTTAATTTTGATTTAGATCATTTTTATAATTATGCACTGAATAAATTCCATATAATGTTTAATTGACAAACACTATCTTGGTTATATTGAATAATTAAGTTTATAAAATAACGTATATTAGAATAACTGATACACCTATTTCTTTTTTAACTTTGATTTAGACCATTTTCCTAATTATGGGCTGAATAAATTCCATATAATGTTGAAATGACAAACACTATTTAAGTCTCACCGCGATTAGGTGCGCGTTGTTAGAGGGGAGGTCGGGCATTGACCCGAACCTCATAACAATGGGGGATATCCGGCCGGGCAGGGGTGGTCGATACGAGGCCACGGTGGTGGCACCGACGGCCCTTGCCAGGGCGGCCATAGATAAGGGCAATATACTTGTGGGGTGGGGGAGAGTGCGGGGCTTCCCCGTTCGTCCCAGGCCCCTGAAATGCCACAGGTGTCTCGCAAGAGGCCATGTTGCGGCCTCTTGCCCGGCACCCTGTGCGAGAACAAATGTCTGCTTCCGGTGCGGTGAGCCGGGGCACGTCGCTCGCGAGTGTGGGGCCGGTCCCAAGTGTCCGGTCTGTGCGGAGGCGGGTCGCTCCCAGACCTCGCACAGGGCGGGTTCCTGGGAGTGCCCACTGGTGCCTCCTATCAGACGTAGGGAGCAAATACTGGAGGTTGCAAACAAAAACGTCGCGCCAGTGCGTGTTAATGATTTGCCGGCCGACAAAAGTGCGGGACTGAGTGTGGGACCTATAGGCCCAGTGAACAACGCAATGGAGGTGGAGCAGGCGGCTCCTCCCCCTCCATGCAACCTCAACATGCTGTTGAACTGATATGGCGGTGATCCAAATCAACCTCAACCATGCGCGTAGGGCCCAGGATTTGCTGGGCCAGCGAATGAGGGAGGTTGAGGCGGACATCGCCATAGTATCGGAGCCGTGGTATGTTCCCCCTGGGGATGAGAAATGGCTCTCATCCCTGGGGGGGTCGCCCCTCGCCAAGATTCTCGTGAGCAAAGGTGGAGGAACCTGTAGCCTGGTGCTCAGGGGTTTGTTTTTTGTGGCCGCTAAATGGGGGGACTCGCTGGTAGTCTCAGTCTACTTTCCCCCCAGCGAGGATATTAGAAAATTTTGTAGACTCCTTGATGAGCTCGAAGAGCTCTTAGGATCATTTCCTACTCTTCCAGCGTTGGTTGCCGGAGACTTCAATGCCCGGTCCCACAGATGGGATCCGGAAGGCAGAAGTAACCTAAGGGGTGAGTTGCTCTGCATGTGGGCCAATAGCTCGAACCTAAGCCTGGGCAACCAGGTTGGCCACCCCACGTGCGTTCGGCCGCAAGGGTCGAGCGTTATAGACCTTACGTGGGGATCTCCGACAGCCATCGTCCGCTTATCGGATTGGAGAGTGGATGAGGCCGAGTCCCTTTCGGACCACTTGTATGTCATATTCAATTATAGGCGTGAGGCTACAGGCTTCCGAAGCCTTTGCTCTAGGGAGAGAATTTTCCCTAGGTGGGATACGAGGGCTGTGGACGAGGATAGGCTCGCCGCAGCCCTCGTATCTGCCGACTGGACACGGAACCATAGTGCCAGTGGGGAGGACTTAGTGCGGTGGCTAAACAATTCGCTGACCAGTGCATGTGACATTGGCATGTCTCGGGTCAGAACAGGAGTGAACCGGGGGAGAGTAGTGCCATGGTGGTCTCAGGAGATTGCAGCCCTTAGGAGGGAGGCAACGTTATCGAGAAGACGCTACCAGAGGGCTCGACGCAGCGGCGACCTGGCCAGGATTAGGGATTGCCTTCATAGCAGGAGGGAGGCCAAGAGGGGTTTGGTCCGTGCTATCAGGAGGGCCAAGGCTTCGGCCTGGAGGGACTTCCTCACTACCATCGAGGAAGATCCCTGGGGGAGGCCATATAGGCTTGTAATGAACAAGCTTAGAGCTCGGGGTCTCCCCCCCCTTACTGAGGCACTGGACCCCTCTCTTTTGGCTGAAATCGTGTCGGCATTATTCCCTGGGGACGGAAGACCGGTGTCCCCAAACACCGAAGTGGCTGATCCGGCGGTGATCAGGGTCTCCGAAGAGGAGGTATGCAGGGCTGCTGCGAGGATTGGCCTCGGAAGGGCGCCGGGTCCTGACGGGGTTCCAGGACTGGTGCTAAAGAGGGCTGCAACCTTCTGCAACAAGGGACTGGCGGACTGTTTCTCCGTGCTTTTAAGGAATGGTGTGTTTCCGTGCGCGTGGAAAAGGGCCAGATTGGTCCTTGTTAAAAAGAAGAGCAAAAACCATGACGACTCCCCGAGTTCATTTAGACGAATATGTCTATTGGACGAGGTGGGGAAGCTATTCGAAAGGGTGATCGTCTCCAGGGTGAGCGAGTTCTTGGAACAAAATAGTGTTCTTTCGCTAACCCAACATGGCTTCAGGGTGGGCCGCTCCACCCTCGGAGCCATTAGTGAAGTCAAAGATTATATACAGGAGTGCGCGAGTGACGGACGGGTGATTGTGTTGGTGTCACTGGACATCTCCAACGCATTCAACTCGCTCCCCTGGAGAACTGTCGTGGATTCAATGGTGATGAATGGCTTCCCCGCCTATATTATTAACATAATAAAAGATTATTTTAGAAATAGGCTCCTGTCCTTCATAGGAGGACAGGGCACCGTTAATAATATAAGCGTTACGTGTGGGGTCCCACAGGGCTCTGTCCTGGGCCCCACATTGTGGAACATCGCCTACGACCGGGTCCTCCGTGTCCCGCTGCCGGGGGGGTCTCGTGTCGTCTGCTATGCGGATGACACGGCCCTCCTGTCAGCGGGGCGGGACCCGGCTAGTGCGATGTTAGCGTGCGAGAGGGACCTCGAGGTCCTGGTAAATGAGATAGAGAGTTTGGGCCTTAAAGTGGCGCCGCACAAAACGGAGGCGATGGCCTTCCCTGCCTCTGCCTTCCGCAGACGCAGGATTGCTCCCCCCCCTGTGATCAGACTCAGGGGGGTTTGTATTGCGGTTAAGCCCAGTGTGAAATACCTGGGCATAGTTTTAGATTCAGGTATGACTTTCAGGCCCCACTTCGAGGCCTTAATTCCAAGAGTGCAGGGGATCCTTCGGTCCATTGGGAGGATCCTTCCGAACCTTCACGGACCGAGGGAAAAGAAGCGACGCCTCTACAGCAGCGTGATCCACTCCGTGCTCCTTTATGGTGCTCCGGTGTGGTGGCGCGCTGTTGTGGAAGATCAGAGGGTCAGGCGGGCTGTTCGGGCCCTGCAAAGAAGGGGGTAGCAATCAGGGTGTGTTGCGCGTATAAAACGGTAATCCATGCGGCAATGATGGTCGCGGGGATTATTCCCCTCGACCATCTGGCGCCGCAGCTGGCGGATGTATACGCAGCGGTCCGGGAAGCGGAGGATCCCGTTTCCCCTAGGACAAGGGCCGTGCTGGGCGCTATTGCCAAGAGGAGGGCAATTGCCTCATGGAAGGAAGAAGAAGAAAGTCTCGTTGGCGCAATCGGAGCAACGGGGGTGCGCGTGAGAGCGGCCATCGCTTTCAGGTTGGAGGAGTGGGTTGGAAGGCCGTTTTCTTTGGAAACGACCTTCCACACCACTCAGCTGATGACTGGCCATGGCTGCTTTCCCGCGTACCTACACGGTATTAGAAGAACAGATTCCCCGCAGTGTTTCCACTGCGATGCGGGGAACGATGATGCTGATCACACCCTGATTGAATGCCCTGCATGGACGAATGCGAGGGCCTCCTTGGTCAGGGAACTGGGGGGGGTGCAGCTCACTCTCCCCGGGATAGTCGGGCGATCCCTGGATACCCCGGAGGCGTGGGCTGCATTCCAGTCCTTTTCAGGACTAGTTATGAGGGCCAAGGAAGACGCAGAGAGGATGAGAGAGACAATTGCGTGAAAGAAGAAGGATGATTGCTAGGCCGCATAGGAGAATAGCTACTAGGCGGCCCCCCCGGACGAGGCTCCGGGCAGCTTTGGCGGCGCCTGGCTCGGTCTAGTGCGTCGCTTCCCCCTGATAAGACGAACGAGCATGCGGATGCATGGGTTGTGTGAACCCGACCATTGCATCATGGGATGGATGGCCGGGTTTGTATATATAAATAGTAGTTTTAGGTTGCGCCTCACCGTGAGGCGCAATAATTAGTTATAAGGTGTGTGTGTGTTGAATGAATGAAGAGAGTCTGGCAGAACACCGGCCAGATTCATCGGGATGGGAGGATAGGTGTGCTTATGTGTTTAAATCACGGACCCGCCTCTCCCATCCAACGAATGAATGATTTGCACCAGGGGGTTTTTTAGTCGGTAAAAATCCGACACTCCCTTGGGTACCGGGCCCAAGGGGCCTTTTGAAGGTTTTTCCCCCTGACGAAAAAAAAAAAGAAAAAAAAGGATTGCGTCAGGGTGTGTAGTGTGAGGAGAGAGCCGTTTGGCACTCCCCTGGACAAGGATGGAGTACACATATAATGGTAAGGCACTGTCGCCTTTCGGAGGCTCTTACCAGTTTTTTTCTCCCCCGTGGGTAGGGGGTAGTAGAATACTCCCACAGTATTCCCTGCTGGTCGTAAGAGGCGACTAAAAGGGAGGGTATGAATGGTGTGTGTGTTTGCTCTGTGTGGCTATTCCTCTCTGTGATTCTTTCTATCCCCTCTTTTCTATTCTTTTCTTCGCCTTTTACTTCCTTCATTCCCTTTCCTTTCCACTGGGCTTGTGCCTACATAATAATAAAAAATATGGAAGGTACAAATTCAGTGTCCAACTAGTGTGGGAGGGACACCCAAACAACGGCGGTGCTTGGTGGTGGTAGGACAGGCCACCCATCGTCGACAGCCTGCTACTGTCATGAGTCTGCGGTAGGCAACCCGGCCCAGACTCTGGTTACTGCCTCGGGAAGTTGTCCGCGGGTAGGCGACCTGGCCTGCGGAATGACCAATGCTACAGGAAGGCGAGGGCGCTCCTTGGAAGAGGGGCCAAAGTGCACTATCAGGTGCATTGAGGAGATGGAATCGGACACAATTCCAGTCTGATTTATGAAGAAGAGGGCAAGACCAGTTGCCTAAACCTCGTCATCGGAGGATGAGGTGATTGATCTCACAAATATGTATGGGGTCGTTCCAGAGGGGCTATTAGTCTCCAGTTTGGAGACCGGAAGGTTAATCGACTTCATTTTGGATCATGCTGCCGAGGCCGAGGCTAGAAGGAAGACCTGCGGCAACATTAAAGGGGAGATTTCCGGAAGAATCAAAAATTGTAACCTGGGGATTGCGGAAATTGCTAGGGAGCTGCAGGCTCGCAACAGGGCGAACTGCGGCTCCGATATACGGGAGTCGCTAGAGCAGCTGCGAACCGAAGCGAGAGCCACCAATAACAGGCTCAAACAAGTTGAAGCGGAGTGCACGCACCTCAGGCGTGAGCTGAAACGAATAGATGCACTTCTCGAAAAAGCGAAACTGGGGAATACTTCGAATGCCCCAACTAGAGCAGTTGCAGTTGCAGCAAACCAGGCCCGGTCTTTCGCAGAGGGGAGGCTAGTTGCTGCCAGGAAAGAGAAAGATTTGGACGGCAAGGTGACGGCGAGAATCCTCGCCGAGCTGTCCAAGTCTATGATAAATATCCAAGAAGATCTGATCGAGATAAAGGGGGGACGGGGCTCTTACGCCCAGGTCACAGCCCGGCCGCGGGTTGCTCCCCCGCCGCCGACGCCGACGCCTCTGGCCTCTGACCCGGACGGGGACAGCTTCGTAGAAGTCAGAAGGAGGGGTAAGACTGCTGCGCCCGCTGGGGGGTCGTTGCCTGCACGGGCGGATGTCGGGAGGGTTGCCCCTTCTGTCCGTCCTCGTGCGGGGGGACGAAACCCTGTGGTGGAGGATCAAACCGGAAAGAAGAAGAAGAAGAAGAACAAGAAAAGAAGAATAAGGGAGACCGCAGCGGTGTCTCTCACATGGCGGGAGTAACTATGACTCTCTTAAGTGTGCGCTTTAGTGGAATCGTCTTGTAGGCTAGACGAGACCACTACTTACCATACTGCTTGCTGAAAAGCACAGCGATCTTGGGCGTTCGTCTACACATGTAGACGTCGCCTTAAACGAACGCCGACTTCGGTCCTCAAACTACTCGGTGTGGAAATTTGATTTTCACCCCGCACATATGGACATCTTATTAGGCTTGCTGCTACGTCGATGGGGACCTCCACTCCCCTACCGACTATTGGGCGCAGTAGTAAACCTCCGCGAGGGGGTTATATCATATGGGTGAACGGCCCCGGGATGAGATATCACGGGACGGCATAGTGCCTTTATAACGAAGCTGCTGGTGGCGTTGGAGTGGCGTTACGACGACCAGGCGCCAGAGTCTAGTAAGGTGAAAGACAGGGAGGAGTCTGTAATGGCCTGGAAACCATGCCGTGCAGGGTAGTTTGTTGATCGTCGTTCAATGTATTGGTTAGTCTACCAACTAGCCTTGAGGGATCATAGTTACGGGACGTGATGCGCCACTTATAGCCTCTCACGTTCAAGTTGCACCCATTGCCTCCACGTGGCACCGCCGGAAACTTTCTCTGAGAAAGGCTAAAATGGGGCAGCGGCCCTACGGATAGCTTCGAGTCCGTAGGGTAAGAGAAAGAGGCTCGGCTCTGAGGGGACTAGCAACCCCTTCAGGGCTTAAACAAGGACTGGAAAACGCTGAAAAAACGGATGATGAAGCCTCGGACGAGAGCGAACAAGGCCCCACTCGCTCGGGACAGAATAGGGGGGCCACTATAAATGACCACGGCCACGTACCGGAGCAGTACGTAGTAGAGTTGCCCTTCCAGAAAGTTTTATGCAATATATGTCTCCACACTGGAAAGGGCAACTACATGGCACTGACGTTGAACAATTTTATATCGCACCTGAACGAGCACAAAGTTTGTCTCGTGTATAAGTGCTCCAGGTGCGACAAGAGATACACAAAGAAGCATCCAGCGCAGTGTCATATGCCCAAGTGCACTGGGCCGACTCCCCCAAATAACAACAGGCATATGTGCTCCGAATGTGGGGAGTACTTTAAAACAAAATCCGGATTGTCTCAACATCAACGACACCGGCATCCGGCTGTCAGAAATGAGGCCAGAGCAGCTGAAACCGCACAAGGTGAGCAGGCACCAAAAACAGGAAAGGTATTCACAAAAGAGGAAATCCAACTAATGCTTGAGTTGGAAGTGCGGTTTCAAGGTAGCCGGATGATAGCTCATAAAATGACCGACTTCTTTCCTACAAAAACAAATAAACAATTAAGAGACAAAAGGAATGAATCGGCATATAAGAGGATGAGAGACGAGTATATCTTGCGTCATCCTCAAGAGCCGGAGGGTGCCAACCCCATGCCAATAGCAGAAGAGGAACGACAAGAAGAAGGGGGTTGGCTGAATCCTCCTGCTGGCTGTGAAGAGGAGAATCTCGTGGAGCAAGTCGAAGTGCACGCGACTCACGAGGATCCGCATTCTCCTACCGGGGTAGATACCACACCGGAGTCGGCATCTCCTGAAGATCAGGAATGGAGACAATGGGTTGTAGAGACTGTTCTGGCCGACAGTGTGCCCGGAAGGCCAACCCAAGCCGACAGAGCAGCCCCAGTCCAGCTGCTCAATGAATGCCTTTCAGAGATGCTACTACGTACCAGTCGAGTGCCCCAGCTGGACGTAGACAAAATATATAGTGAATTAATTAAGCATCTCTCGAAAGAAGAAACAGTAAAAGAGAAAAAGAAAAGGGAGGTGCAGAAAGAGGGCAAGCCAAGAAGAAAATCGAAGCAAAATAAGAAAAAAGATTATACATACGCACGCTCCCAAAAACTGTTTAAAGAAAATCCAGGCCTATTAGCAAAATATGTTCGGGAAAACATCGTCTGGCACGAGAAAAGTAGTGTGTCTGCCAAGCCAGACGATATTAAACGACTGTACAACAATCTATGGGGCACAAAATATCAGGGCACACTTCCCGAACTGGGCGGGTCTGAGCAGGCAATAAATATCAAGGAGGTCCTTACCCCATAACAAAAGCGGAGGTAAGGAAAAGGCTCGCCCGAATAAAGCTAGAATCAGCAGCTGGCCCGGATAATATCAAAAAGGGTCAGCTCCTTCACGGGGATACCATCGAAATCCTCCGGAAGTTCTACAACATAGTACTAATCAATAGTAGACTTCCCATCTCGTGGAGGGAGAATAGGACCACCTTAATCAGAAAAGATGGGACGGACCCACAAGATGCGAAAAACTACCGTCCCATCACAATAAGCTCTATTCTGAGTCGATTATACTGGGGAATAATCGACCAGAAAATAAGGGCTAAAGTGGTCCAAACACCCCGGCAGAAAGGGTTCACTGCCGAGAATGGGTGTTACAACAATGTACACATCCTAAACGAAGTCCTGCGACACGCTAAAAGAAACGATAGCCTGGTCGTAGTGCAGCTGGACGTGTCTAAAGCCTTCGACATAGTACCACACGAAATTATTGGGGCCGCACTACGAAGAAAGGGTCTTCCTGAGTACCTTATAAGCCATATAGAAGACTCTTATAAGGATGTGCACACAACTATTATCTGCGGAAAAGAAAAGGTCGACATGAAGCTCCAGCGCGGGGTCAAGCAGGGAGACCCCCTTTCCCCATTAATATTTAATGTAGTATTAGAACCATTGCTACAAGCGCTGGAAGACAAGCCGGGGTATAAAATAAGCCAAGAAATAAATTTATCATCGTTGGCATTCGCAGACGATATGCTACTATTAGCTGACACGGCAGAACAAGCCAGCGAATTACTAGATACGACGGAGACATACCTGAAAGGGCTAGGGATGTCTCTGTCGGTGGGAAAGTGCACCACCTTTCAAATTAAGAACACAAAAGACTCCTGGTGTCTAGTAAACCCCGACTTAAAACTTAAGAGTGGAGAAAGCATTCCGTACGCGGATGCGGAATGCAAACTGAAATATCTGGGTATGAGCATATCTCCTTGGGCCGGAATTGATCTTGAGGGCCTAACAAGTAATCTCTGCAGCGCACTTAATAGAGTAAAGAAACTCGCGCTAAAGCCATACCAAAAAGTCGACCTAATCTCCACATACCTAGTCCCGCACTACCTGTATCAGCTTACAACAGCAGTACCGAACATTAGTCAGATCAGAGCACTTGATCAGGAGCTACGGGTAGTGATAAAAGACATCTACCACTTGCCACAGAGCACAACAAATGGACTGATATACAGTGGCAAGAAAGACGGGGGACTGGGTTTTCCTAAGCTAGAGATAGTAGTTGTATCTGCTAGCTTAAAAGCCGGGCTGAAATTCATAAACAGTTCAGACCCGGTGATGCAAGCTCTAGCACTTGGTACAGGTATGGTGAACCGTCTTAAGAACCTGGCCAAGGCTGTTCGCATCAACTGGCCTGTGGTTAATGCGAAAGAAATTGATAAGTACAAAATGAGAGAAAAGAAAAAAGAGCTTGCGTCATGGGCCTCGCTCAGTACGCAAGGCAAGTCAGTTAAGTCTCTTTCTGACGACAAAATTGCCAACGCATGGTTATTTAAGCCAACGCTCCTCAAACCATGCAGATTCATAACGGCCCTCAAGATGCGTACGAATACTACAGCAAACAAAGTAGTATTACATAGAGCGAAGGCGACGGCGGATACGATTTGCAGGAAATGCAAAAGCCAGCCGGAGACACTGGCACATATACTCGGCCAATGCCTAATAAATAAAGCCGAACGTATCCGTCGACATGACGAGATAAAAGATCTGATCATGAATGAAACAATGAAAAGAGACCCAGAGGCAACAGTAACGAAGGAGGCTACAATACAATCTCCTTCAGGCGGGAATCTCAAACCCGATCTGATAGTCAGAAATCAGAAAGGGGTCTTCGTGGTCGATATAACGGTCCGCCACGAGGACAACGATTACCTTGCACAGGGACGAAATGATAAATTAAAGATCTTATTCTTTTTGCATAGGTGTTCAATCAATGTACTTTAAAAGAAAGCGTATGATTTTTCACTACGATAAGAAGAATCCAATAACACTGTAATCATGAAAGATTTAGGAAGACACCGGTGAAATTGTTCCGTTCTCACACTGGAAGGAAACCATGTACAATAAAATTCTATCGAAAGAATTGAAGAAGAAATGCATCCTGATTATTACAAATATAAAGACAAATAAGAATCAAGTTATATTAAGAATTCTCTTCTTGCACAAATTGTATTGCAAAGCCTCATACCAACTAAGGAAAGATATTATTGTTAATCGAAATACTAGAAAATATTGGACACTTGTATCAACGAATTTCTTTTTCGTAGAAATATCATGGGAATCATTTTGCAAATAGAATGCAGCAGCTGTGTAAAGGATCTTTTAAAAGGCAAACATAATTATCCTGTATTGGAAATAAATTAATATTATAATAATTTCTTAATTATTACTTATTCAAAGTATTAAAGATCTTATTCTTTCTGCATAGGTGTGGAATAAATGTACTGGAAAAGAGAGCGTATGATTTTTCAGTACGATAGGAAGAATCCAACAACACTTAATCATGAAAGATTTAGAGAGACAGTAGTGAAAGGGTTCTGTTCTCACCCTGGAAGGAAACCATGTATTATAATATTCTATCAAAAGGATTGAAGAAGGAATGCATTGTTATTATTATAAATTAAAAAGACAAATAGGAATCATATTATTTAGGAATTCTTTTCTTGCACAAATTGTATTGCAAAGCCTCATACCAACTAAGGAAAGATATTATTGTTAATCGACTTGCTAGAAAATATTAAAGACTTGTATCATCGAATTTCTTTTTCGTAGAGACGCTATGTGAATCAATTTGAAAATATAATACAGCAGCAGTGTAAAGGATCTTTTAAAAGGCAAACGTAATTATCTTGTATTGGGATTAAACCAATATTATAATAATTTGTTAAAATATATTTACTCAAAGTATTAAAGATCTTATTCTTTTTGCATAGGTGTTCAATCAATGTACTTTAAAAGAAAGCGTATGATTTTTCACTACGATAAGAAGAATCCAATAACACTGTAATCATGAAAGATTTAGGAAGACACCGGTGAAATTGTTCCGTTCTCACACTGGAAGGAAACCATGTACAATAAAATTCTATCGAAAGAATTGAAGAAGAAATGCATCCTGATTATTACAAATATAAAGACAAATAAGAATCAAGTTATATTAGGAATTCTCTTCTTGCACAAATTGTATTGCAAAGCCTCATACCAACTAAGGAAAGATATTATTGTTAATCGAAATACTAGAAAATATTGGACACTTGTATCAACGAATTTCTTTTTCGTAGAAATATCATGAGAATCATTTTGCAAATAGAATGCAGCAGCTGTGTAAAGGATCTTTTAAAAGGCAAACATAATTATCCTGTATTGGAAATAAATTAATATTATAATAATTTCTTAATTATTACTTATTCAAAGTATTAAAGATCTTATTCTTTCTGCATAGGTGTGCAATAAATGTACTGGAAAAGAGAGCGTATGATTTATCAGTACGATAGGAAGAATCCAACAACACTTAATCATGAAAGATTTAGAGAGACAGTAGTGAAAGGGTTCTGTTCTCACCCTGGAAGGAAACCATGTATTATAATATTCTATCAAAAGAATTGAAGAAGGAATGCATTGTTATTATTATAAATTAAAAAGACAAATAGGAATCATATTATATTAGGAATTCTTTTCTTGCACAAATTGTATTGCAAAGCCTCATACCAACTAAGGAAAGATATTATTGTTAATCGACTTGCTAGAAAATATTAAAGACTTGTATCATCGAATTTCTTTTTCGTAGAGACGCTATGTGAATCAATTTGAAAATATAATACAGCAGCAGTGTAAAGGATCTTTTAAAAGGCAAACGTAATTATCTTGTATTGGGATTAAACCAATATTATAATAATTTGTTAAAATATATTTACTCAAAGTATTAAAGATCTTATTCTTTTTGCATAGGTGTTCAATCAATGTACTTTAAAAGAAAGCGTATGATTTTTCACTACGATAAGAAGAATCCAATAACACTGTAATCATGAAAGATTTAGGAAGACACCGGTGAAATTGTTCCGTTCTCACACTGGAAGGAAACCATGTACAATAAAATTCTATCGAAAGAATTGAAGAAGAAATGCATCCTGATTATTACAAATATAAAGACAAATAAGAATCAAGTTATATTAAGAATTCTCTTCTTGCACAAATTGTATTGCAAAGCCTCATACCAACTAAGGAAAGATATTATTGTTAATCGAAATACTAGAAAATATTGGACACTTGTATCAACGAATTTCTTTTTCGTAGAAATATCATGGGAATCATTTTGCAAATAGAATGCAGCAGCTGTGTAAAGGATCTTTTAAAAGGCAAACATAATTATCCTGTATTGGAAATAAATTAATATTATAATAATTTCTTAATTAATACTTATTCAAAGTATTAAAGATCTTATTCTTTCTGCATAGGTGTGCAATAAATGTACTGGAAAAGAGAGCGTATGATTTTTCAGTACGATAGGAAGAATCCAACAACACTTAATCATGAAAGATTTAGAGAGACAGTAGTGAAAGGGTTCTGTTCTCACCCTGGAAGGAAACCATGTATTATAATATTCTATCAAAAGGATTGAAGAAGGAATGCATTGTTATTATTATAAATTAAAAAGACAAATAGGAATCATATTATATTAGGAATTCTTTTCTTGCACAAATTGTATTGCAAAGCCTCATACCAACTAAGGAAAGATATTATTGTTAATCGACTTGCTAGAAAATATTAAAGACTTGTATCATCGAATTTCTTTTTCGTAGAGACGCTATGTGAATCAATTTGAAAATATAATACAGCAGCAGTGTAAAGGATCTTTTAAAAGGCAAACGTAATTATCTTGTATTGGGATTAAACCAATATTATAATAATTTGTTAAAATATATTTACTCAAAGTATTAAAGATCTTATTCTTTTTGCATAGGTGTTCAATCAATGTACTTTAAAAGAAAGCGTATGATTTTTCACTACGATAAGAAGAATCCAATAACACTGTAATCATGAAAGATTTAGGAAGACACCGGTGAAATTGTTCCGTTCTCACACTGGAAGGAAACCATGTACAATAAAATTCTATCGAAAGAATTGAAGAAGAAATGCATCCTGATTATTACAAATATAAAGACAAATAAGAATCAAGTTATATTAGGAATTCTCTTCTTGCACAAATTGTATTGCAAAGCCTCATACCAACTAAGGAAAGATATTATTGTTAATCGAAATACTAGAAAATATTGGACACTTGTATCAACGAATTTCTTTTTCGTAGAAATATCATGAGAATCATTTTGCAAATAGAATGCAGCAGCTGTGTAAAGGATCTTTTAAAAGGCAAACATAATTATCCTGTATTGGAAATAAATTAATATTATAATAATTTCTTAATTATTACTTATTCAAAGTATTAAAGATCTTATTCTTTCTGCATAGGTGTGCAATAAATGTACTGGAAAAGAGAGCGTATGATTTATCAGTACGATAGGAAGAATCCAACAACACTTAATCATGAAAGATTTAGAGAGACAGTAGTGAAAGGGTTCTGTTCTCACCCTGGAAGGAAACCATGTATTATAATATTCTATCAAAAGATTGAAGAAGGAATGCATTGTTATTATTATAAATTAAAAAGACAAATAGGAATCATATTATATTAGGAATTCTTTTCTTGCACAAATTGTATTGCAAAGCCTCATACCAACTAAGGAAAGATATTATTGTTAATCGACTTGCTAGAAAATATTAAAGACTTGTATCATCGAATTTCTTTTTCGTAGAGACGCTATGTGAATCAATTTGAAAATATAATACAGCAGCAGTGTAAAGGATCTTTTAAAAGGCAAACGTAATTATCTTGTATTGGGATTAAACCAATATTATAATAATTTGTTAAAATATATTTACTCAAAGTATTAAAGATCTTATTCTTTTTGCATAGGTGTTCAATCAATGTACTTTAAAAGAAAGCGTATGATTTTTCACTACGATAAGAAGAATCCAATAACACTGTAATCATGAAAGATTTAGGAAGACACCGGTGAAATTGTTCCGTTCTCACACTGGAAGGAAACCATGTACAATAAAATTCTATCGAAAGAATTGAAGAAGAAATGCATCCTGATTATTACAAATATAAAGACAAATAAGAATCAAGTTATATTAGAATTCTCTTCTTGCACAAATTGTATTGCAAAGCCTCATACCAACTAAGGAAAGATATTATTGTTAATCGAAATACTAGAAAATATTGGACACTTGTATCAACGAATTTCTTTTTCGTAGAAATATCATGGAATCATTTTGCAAATAGAATGCAGCAGCTGTGTAAAGGATCTTTTAAAAGGCAAACATAATTATCCTGTATTGGAAATAAATTAATATTATAATAATTTCTTAATTATTACTTATTCAAAGTATTAAAGATCTTATTCTTTCTGCATAGGTGTGCAATAAATGTACTGGAAAAGAGAGCGTATGATTTTCAGTACGATAGGAAGAATCCAACAACACTTAATCATGAAAGATTTAGAGAGACAGTAGTGAAAGGGTTCTGTTCTCACCCTGGAAGGAAACCATGTATTATAATATTCTATCAAAAGGATTGAAGAAGGAATGCATTGTTATTATTATAAATTAAAAAGACAAATAGGAATCATATTATATTAGGAATTCTTTTCTTGCACAAATTGTATTGCAAAGCCTCATACCAACTAAGGAAAGATATTATTGTTAATCGACTTGCTAGAAAATATTAAAGACTTGTATCATCGAATTTCTTTTTCGTAGAGACGCTATGTGAATCAATTTGAAAATATAATACAGCAGCAGTGTAAAGGATCTTTTAAAAGGCAAACGTAATTATCTTGTATTGGGATTAAACCAATATTATAATAATTTGTTAAAATATATTTACTCAAAGTATTAAAGATCTTATTCTTTTTGCATAGGTGTTCAATCAATGTACTTTAAAAGAAAGCGTATGATTTTTCACTACGATAAGAAGAATCCAATAACACTGTAATCATGAAAGATTTAGGAAGACACCGGTGAAATTGTTCCGTTCTCACACTGGAAGGAAACCATGTACAATAAAATTCTATCGAAAGAATTGAAGAAGAAATGCATCCTGATTATTACAAATATAAAGACAAATAAGAATCAAGTTATATTAAGAATTCTCTTCTTGCACAAATTGTATTGCAAAGCATCATACCAACTAAGGAAAGATATTATTGTTAATCGAAATACTAGAAAATATTGGACACTTGTATCAACGAATTTCTTTTTCGTAGAAATATCATGGGAATCATTTTGCAAATAGAATGCAGCAGCTGTGTAAAGGATCTTTTAAAAGGCAAACATAATTATCCTGTATTGGAAATAAATTAATATTATAATAATTTCTTAATTATACTTTTCAAAGTATTAAAGATCTTATTCTTTCTGCATAGGTGTGCAATAAATGTACTGGAAAAGAGAGCGTATGATTTTTCAGTACGATAGGAAGAATCCAACAACACTTAATCATGAAAGATTTAGAGAGACAGTAGTGAAAGGGTTCTGTTCTCACCCTGGAAGGAAACCATGTATTATAATATTCTATCAAAAGGATTGAAGAAGGAATGCATTGTTATTATTATAAATTAAAAAGACAAATAGGAATCATATTATATTAGGAATTCTTTTCTTGCACAAATTGTATTGCAAAGCCTCATACCAACTAAGGAAAGATATTATTGTTAATCGACTTGCTAGAAAATATTAAAGACTTGTATCATCGAATTTCTTTTTCGTAGAGACGCTATGTGAATCAATTTGAAAATATAATACAGCAGCAGTGTAAAGGATCTTTTAAAAGGCAAACGTAATTATCTTGTATTGGGATTAAACCAATATTATAATAATTTGTTAAAATATATTTACTCAAAGTATTAAAGATCTTATTCTTTTTGCATAGGTGTTCAATCAATGTACTTTAAAAGAAAGCGTATGATTTTTCACTACGATAAGAAGAATCCAATAACACTGTAATCATGAAAGATTTAGGAAGACACCGGTGAAATTGTTCCGTTCTCACACTGGAAGGAAACCATGTACAATAAAATTCTATCGAAAGAATTGAAGAAGAAATGCATCCTGATTATTACAAATATAAAGACAAATAAGAATCAAGTTATATTAGAATTCTCTTCTTGCACAAATTGTATTGCAAAGCCTCATACCAACTAAGGAAAGATATTATTGTTAATCGAAATACTAGAAAATATTGGACACTTGTATCAACGAATTTCTTTTTCGTAGAAATATCATGGGAATCATTTTGCAAATAGAATGCAGCAGCTGTGTAAAGGATCTTTTAAAAGGCAAACATAATTATCCTGTATTGGAAATAAATTAATATTATAATAATTTCTTAATTATACTTATTCAAAGTATTAAAGATCTTATTCTTTCTGCATAGGTGTGCAATAAATGTACTGGAAAAGAGAGCGTATGATTTTCAGTACGATAGGAAGAATCCAACAACACTTAATCATGAAAGATTTAGAGAGACAGTAGTGAAAGGGTTCTGTTCTCACCCTGGAAGGAAACCATGTATTATAATATTCTATCAAAAGGATTGAAGAAGGAATGCATTGTTATTATTATAAATTAAAAAGACAAATAGGAATCATATTATATTAGAATTCTTTTCTTGCACAAATTGTATTGCAAAGCCTCATACCAACTAAGGAAAGATATTATTGTTAATCGACTTGCTAGAAAATATTAAAGACTTGTATCATCGAATTTCTTTTTCGTAGAGACGCTATGTGAATCAATTTGAAAATATAATACAGCAGCAGTGTAAAGGATCTTTTAAAAGGCAAACGTAATTATCTTGTATTGGGATTAAACCAATATTATAATAATTTGTTAAAATATATTTACTCAAAGTATTAAAGATCTTATTCTTTTTGCATAGGTGTTCAATCAATGTACTTTAAAAGAAAGCGTATGATTTTTCACTACGATAAGAAGAATCCAATAACACTGTAATCATGAAAGATTTAGGAAGACACCGGTGAAATTGTTCCGTTCTCACACTGGAAGGAAACCATGTACAATAAAATTCTATCGAAAGAATTGAAGAAGAAATGCATCCTGATTATTACAAATATAAAGACAAATAAGAATCAAGTTATATTAAGAATTCTCTTCTTGCACAAATTGTATTGCAAAGCCTCATACCAACTAAGGAAAGATATTATTGTTAATCGAAATACTAGAAAATATTGGACACTTGTATCAACGAATTTCTTTTTCGTAGAAATATCATGGGAATCATTTTGCAAATAGAATGCAGCAGCTGTGTAAAGGATCTTTTAAAAGGCAAACATAATTATCCTGTATTGGAAATAAATTAATATTATAATAATTTCTTAATTATACTTTTCAAAGTATTAAAGATCTTATTCTTTCTGCATAGGTGTGCAATAAATGTACTGGAAAAGAGAGCGTATGATTTTTCAGTACGATAGGAAGAATCCAACAACACTTAATCATGAAAGATTTAGAGAGACAGTAGTGAAAGGGTTCTGTTCTCACCCTGGAAGGAAACCATGTATTATAATATTCTATCAAAAGGATTGAAGAAGGAATGCATTGTTATTATTATAAATTAAAAAGACAAATAGGAATCATATTATATTAGAATTCTTTTCTTGCACAAATTGTATTGCAAAGCCTCATACCAACTAAGGAAAGATATTATTGTTAATCGACTTGCTAGAAAATATTAAAGACTTGTATCATCGAATTTCTTTTTCGTAGAGACGCTATGTGAATCAATTTGAAAATATAATACAGCAGCAGTGTAAAGGATCTTTTAAAAGGCAAACGTAATTATCTTGTATTGGGATTAAACCAATATTATAATAATTTGTTAAAATATATTTACTCAAAGTATTAAAGATCTTATTCTTTTTGCATAGGTGTTCAATCAATGTACTTTAAAAGAAAGCGTATGATTTTTCACTACGATAAGAAGAATCCAATAACACTGTAATCATGAAAGATTTAGGAAGACACCGGTGAAATTGTTCCGTTCTCACACTGGAAGGAAACCATGTACAATAAAATTCTATCGAAAGAATTGAAGAAGAAATGCATCCTGATTATTACAAATATAAAGACAAATAAGAATCAAGTTATATTAGAATTCTCTTCTTGCACAAATTGTATTGCAAAGCCTCATACCAACTAAGGAAAGATATTATTGTTAATCGAAATACTAGAAAATATTGGACACTTGTATCAACGAATTTCTTTTTCGTAGAAATATCATGGGAATCATTTTGCAAATAGAATGCAGCAGCTGTGTAAAGGATCTTTTAAAAGGCAAACATAATTATCCTGTATTGGAAATAAATTAATATTATAATAATTTCTTAATTATACTTTTCAAAGTATTAAAGATCTTATTCTTTCTGCATAGGTGTGCAATAAATGTACTGGAAAAGAGAGCGTATGATTTTCAGTACGATAGGAAGAATCCAACAACACTTAATCATGAAAGATTTAGAGAGACAGTAGTGAAAGGGTTCTGTTCTCACCCTGGAAGGAAACCATGTATTATAATATTCTATCAAAAGGATTGAAGAAGGAATGCATTGTTATTATTATAAATTAAAAAGACAAATAGGAATCATATTATATTAGGAATTCTTTTCTTGCACAAATTGTATTGCAAAGCCTCATACCAACTAAGGAAAGATATTATTGTTAATCGACTTGCTAGAAAATATTAAAGACTTGTATCATCGAATTTCTTTTTCGTAGAGACGCTATGTGAATCAATTTGAAAATATAATACAGCAGCAGTGTAAAGGATCTTTTAAAAGGCAAACGTAATTATCTTGTATTGGGATTAAACCAATATTATAATAATTTGTTAAAATATATTTACTCAAAGTATTAAAGATCTTATTCTTTTTGCATAGGTGTTCAATCAATGTACTTTAAAAGAAAGCGTATGATTTTTCACTACGATAAGAAGAATCCAATAACACTGTAATCATGAAAGATTTAGGAAGACACCGGTGAAATTGTTCCGTTCTCACACTGGAAGGAAACCATGTACAATAAAATTCTATCGAAAGAATTGAAGAAGAAATGCATCCTGATTATTACAAATATAAAGACAAATAAGAATCAAGTTATATTAAGAATTCTCTTCTTGCACAAATTGTATTGCAAAGCCTCATACCAACTAAGGAAAGATATTATTGTTAATCGAAATACTAGAAAATATTGGACACTTGTATCAACGAATTTCTTTTTCGTAGAAATATCATGGGAATCATTTTGCAAATAGAATGCAGCAGCTGTGTAAAGGATCTTTTAAAAGGCAAACATAATTATCCTGTATTGGAAATAAATTAATATTATAATAATTTCTTAATTATACTTTTCAAAGTATTAAAGATCTTATTCTTTCTGCATAGGTGTGCAATAAATGTACTGGAAAAGAGAGCGTATGATTTTCAGTACGATAGGAAGAATCCAACAACACTTAATCATGAAAGATTTAGAGAGACAGTAGTGAAAGGGTTCTGTTCTCACCCTGGAAGGAAACCATGTATTATAATATTCTATCAAAAGGATTGAAGAAGGAATGCATTGTTATTATTATAAATTAAAAAGACAAATAGGAATCATATTATATTAGGAATTCTTTTCTTGCACAAATTGTATTGCAAAGCCTCATACCAACTAAGGAAAGATATTATTGTTAATCGACTTGCTAGAAAATATTAAAGACTTGTATCATCGAATTTCTTTTTCGTAGAGACGCTATGTGAATCAATTTGAAAATATAATACAGCAGCAGTGTAAAGGATCTTTTAAAAGGCAAACGTAATTATCTTGTATTGGGATTAAACCAATATTATAATAATTTGTTAAAATATATTTACTCAAAGTATTAAAGATCTTATTCTTTTTGCATAGGTGTTCAATCAATGTACTTTAAAAGAAAGCGTATGATTTTTCACTACGATAAGAAGAATCCAATAACACTGTAATCATGAAAGATTTAGGAAGACACCGGTGAAATTGTTCCGTTCTCACACTGGAAGGAAACCATGTACAATAAAATTCTATCGAAAGAATTGAAGAAGAAATGCATCCTGATTATTACAAATATAAAGACAAATAAGAATCAAGTTATATTAAGAATTCTCTTCTTGCACAAATTGTATTGCAAAGCCTCATACCAACTAAGGAAAGATATTATTGTTAATCGAAATACTAGAAAATATTGGACACTTGTATCAACGAATTTCTTTTTCGTAGAAATATCATGGGAATCATTTTGCAAATAGAATGCAGCAGCTGTGTAAAGGATCTTTTAAAAGGCAAACATAATTATCCTGTATTGGAAATAAATTAATATTATAATAATTTCTTAATTATACTTTTCAAAGTATTAAAGATCTTATTCTTTCTGCATAGGTGTGCAATAAATGTACTGGAAAAGAGAGCGTATGATTTTTCAGTACGATAGGAAGAATCCAACAACACTTAATCATGAAAGATTTAGAGAGACAGTAGTGAAAGGGTTCTGTTCTCACCCTGGAAGGAAACCATGTATTATAATATTCTATCAAAAGGATTGAAGAAGGAATGCATTGTTATTATTATAAATTAAAAAGACAAATAGGAATCATATTATATTAGAATTCTTTTCTTGCACAAATTGTATTGCAAAGCCTCATACCAACTAAGGAAAGATATTATTGTTAATCGACTTGCTAGAAAATATTAAAGACTTGTATCATCGAATTTCTTTTTCGTAGAGACGCTATGTGAATCAATTTGAAAATATAATACAGCAGCAGTGTAAAGGATCTTTTAAAAGGCAAACGTAATTATCTTGTATTGGGATTAAACCAATATTATAATAATTTGTTAAAATATATTTACTCAAAGTATTAAAGATCTTATTCTTTTTGCATAGGTGTTCAATCAATGTACTTTAAAAGAAAGCGTATGATTTTTCACTACGATAAGAAGAATCCAATAACACTGTAATCATGAAAGATTTAGGAAGACACCGGTGAAATTGTTCCGTTCTCACACTGGAAGGAAACCATGTACAATAAAATTCTATCGAAAGAATTGAAGAAGAAATGCATCCTGATTATTACAAATATAAAGACAAATAAGAATCAAGTTATATTAAGAATTCTCTTCTTGCACAAATTGTATTGCAAAGCATCATACCAACTAAGGAAAGATATTATTGTTAATCGAAATACTAGAAAATATTGGACACTTGTATCAACGAATTTCTTTTTCGTAGAAATATCATGGGAATCATTTTGCAAATAGAATGCAGCAGCTGTGTAAAGGATCTTTTAAAAGGCAAACATAATTATCCTGTATTGGAAATAAATTAATATTATAATAATTTCTTAATTAATACTTTTCAAAGTATTAAAGATCTTATTCTTTCTGCATAGGTGTGCAATAAATGTACTGGAAAAGAGAGCGTATGATTTTTCAGTACGATAGGAAGAATCCAACAACACTTAATCATGAAAGATTTAGAGAGACAGTAGTGAAAGGGTTCTGTTCTCACCCTGGAAGGAAACCATGTATTATAATATTCTATCAAAAGGATTGAAGAAGGAATGCATTGTTATTATTATAAATTAAAAAGACAAATAGGAATCATATTATATTAGAATTCTTTTCTTGCACAAATTGTATTGCAAAGCCTCATACCAACTAAGGAAAGATATTATTGTTAATCGACTTGCTAGAAAATATTAAAGACTTGTATCATCGAATTTCTTTTTCGTAGAGACGCTATGTGAATCAATTTGAAAATATAATACAGCAGCAGTGTAAAGGATCTTTTAAAAGGCAAACGTAATTATCTTGTATTGGGATTAAACCAATATTATAATAATTTGTTAAAATATATTTACTCAAAGTATTAAAGATCTTATTCTTTTTGCATAGGTGTTCAATCAATGTACTTTAAAAGAAAGCGTATGATTTTTCACTACGATAAGAAGAATCCAATAACACTGTAATCATGAAAGATTTAGGAAGACACCGGTGAAATTGTTCCGTTCTCACACTGGAAGGAAACCATGTACAATAAAATTCTATCGAAAGAATTGAAGAAGAAATGCATCCTGATTATTACAAATATAAAGACAAATAAGAATCAAGTTATATTAAGAATTCTCTTCTTGCACAAATTGTATTGCAAAGCATCATACCAACTAAGGAAAGATATTATTGTTAATCGAAATACTAGAAAATATTGGACACTTGTATCAACGAATTTCTTTTTCGTAGAAATATCATGGGAATCATTTTGCAAATAGAATGCAGCAGCTGTGTAAAGGATCTTTTAAAAGGCAAACATAATTATCCTGTATTGGAAATAAATTAATATTATAATAATTTCTTAATTATACTTTTCAAAGTATTAAAGATCTTATTCTTTCTGCATAGGTGTGCAATAAATGTACTGGAAAAGAGAGCGTATGATTTTTCAGTACGATAGGAAGAATCCAACAACACTTAATCATGAAAGATTTAGAGAGACAGTAGTGAAAGGGTTCTGTTCTCACCCTGGAAGGAAACCATGTATTATAATATTCTATCAAAAGGATTGAAGAAGGAATGCATTGTTATTATTATAAATTAAAAAGACAAATAGGAATCATATTATATTAGAATTCTTTTCTTGCACAAATTGTATTGCAAAGCCTCATACCAACTAAGGAAAGATATTATTGTTAATCGACTTGCTAGAAAATATTAAAGACTTGTATCATCGAATTTCTTTTTCGTAGAGACGCTATGTGAATCAATTTGAAAATATAATACAGCAGCAGTGTAAAGGATCTTTTAAAAGGCAAACGTAATTATCTTGTATTGGGATTAAACCAATATTATAATAATTTGTTAAAATATATTTACTCAAAGTATTAAAGATCTTATTCTTTTTGCATAGGTGTTCAATCAATGTACTTTAAAAGAAAGCGTATGATTTTTCACTACGATAAGAAGAATCCAATAACACTGTAATCATGAAAGATTTAGGAAGACACCGGTGAAATTGTTCCGTTCTCACACTGGAAGGAAACCATGTACAATAAAATTCTATCGAAAGAATTGAAGAAGAAATGCATCCTGATTATTACAAATATAAAGACAAATAAGAATCAAGTTATATTAAGAATTCTCTTCTTGCACAAATTGTATTGCAAAGCCTCATACCAACTAAGGAAAGATATTATTGTTAATCGAAATACTAGAAAATATTGGACACTTGTATCAACGAATTTCTTTTTCGTAGAAATATCATGGGAATCATTTTGCAAATAGAATGCAGCAGCTGTGTAAAGGATCTTTTAAAAGGCAAACATAATTATCCTGTATTGGAAATAAATTAATATTATAATAATTTCTTAATTATACTTTTCAAAGTATTAAAGATCTTATTCTTTCTGCATAGGTGTGCAATAAATGTACTGGAAAAGAGAGCGTATGATTTTCAGTACGATAGGAAGAATCCAACAACACTTAATCATGAAAGATTTAGAGAGACAGTAGTGAAAGGGTTCTGTTCTCACCCTGGAAGGAAACCATGTATTATAATATTCTATCAAAAGGATTGAAGAAGGAATGCATTGTTATTATTATAAATTAAAAAGACAAATAGGAATCATATTATATTAGAATTCTTTTCTTGCACAAATTGTATTGCAAAGCCTCATACCAACTAAGGAAAGATATTATTGTTAATCGACTTGCTAGAAAATATTAAAGACTTGTATCATCGAATTTCTTTTTCGTAGAGACGCTATGTGAATCAATTTGAAAATATAATACAGCAGCAGTGTAAAGGATCTTTTAAAAGGCAAACGTAATTATCTTGTATTGGGATTAAACCAATATTATAATAATTTGTTAAAATATATTTACTCAAAGTATTAAAGATCTTATTCTTTTTGCATAGGTGTTCAATCAATGTACTTTAAAAGAAAGCGTATGATTTTTCACTACGATAAGAAGAATCCAATAACACTGTAATCATGAAAGATTTAGGAAGACACCGGTGAAATTGTTCCGTTCTCACACTGGAAGGAAACCATGTACAATAAAATTCTATCGAAAGAATTGAAGAAGAAATGCATCCTGATTATTACAAATATAAAGACAAATAAGAATCAAGTTATATTAAGAATTCTCTTCTTGCACAAATTGTATTGCAAAGCATCATACCAACTAAGGAAAGATATTATTGTTAATCGAAATACTAGAAAATATTGGACACTTGTATCAACGAATTTCTTTTTCGTAGAAATATCATGGGAATCATTTTGCAAATAGAATGCAGCAGCTGTGTAAAGGATCTTTTAAAAGGCAAACATAATTATCCTGTATTGGAAATAAATTAATATTATAATAATTTCTTAATTATACTTTTCAAAGTATTAAAGATCTTATTCTTTCTGCATAGGTGTGCAATAAATGTACTGGAAAAGAGAGCGTATGATTTTTCAGTACGATAGGAAGAATCCAACAACACTTAATCATGAAAGATTTAGAGAGACAGTAGTGAAAGGGTTCTGTTCTCACCCTGGAAGGAAACCATGTATTATAATATTCTATCAAAAGGATTGAAGAAGGAATGCATTGTTATTATTATAAATTAAAAAGACAAATAGGAATCATATTATATTAAGAATTCTTTTCTTGCACAAATTGTATTGCAAAGCCTCATACCAACTAAGGAAAGATATTATTGTTAATCGACTTGCTAGAAAATATTAAAGACTTGTATCATCGAATTTCTTTTTCGTAGAGACGCTATGTGAATCAATTTGAAAATATAATACAGCAGCAGTGTAAAGGATCTTTTAAAAGGCAAACGTAATTATCTTGTATTGGGATTAAACCAATATTATAATAATTTGTTAAAATATATTTACTCAAAGTATTAAAGATCTTATTCTTTTTGCATAGGTGTTCAATCAATGTACTTTAAAAGAAAGCGTATGATTTTTCACTACGATAAGAAGAATCCAATAACACTGTAATCATGAAAGATTTAGGAAGACACCGGTGAAATTGTTCCGTTCTCACACTGGAAGGAAACCATGTACAATAAAATTCTATCGAAAGAATTGAAGAAGAAATGCATCCTGATTATTACAAATATAAAGACAAATAAGAATCAAGTTATATTAAGAATTCTCTTCTTGCACAAATTGTATTGCAAAGCATCATACCAACTAAGGAAAGATATTATTGTTAATCGAAATACTAGAAAATATTGGACACTTGTATCAACGAATTTCTTTTTCGTAGAAATATCATGGGAATCATTTTGCAAATAGAATGCAGCAGCTGTGTAAAGGATCTTTTAAAAGGCAAACATAATTATCCTGTATTGGAAATAAATTAATATTATAATAATTTCTTAATTAATACTTTTCAAAGTATTAAAGATCTTATTCTTTCTGCATAGGTGTGCAATAAATGTACTGGAAAAGAGAGCGTATGATTTTTCAGTACGATAGGAAGAATCCAACAACACTTAATCATGAAAGATTTAGAGAGACAGTAGTGAAAGGGTTCTGTTCTCACCCTGGAAGGAAACCATGTATTATAATATTCTATCAAAAGGATTGAAGAAGGAATGCATTGTTATTATTATAAATTAAAAAGACAAATAGGAATCATATTATATTAGAATTCTTTTCTTGCACAAATTGTATTGCAAAGCCTCATACCAACTAAGGAAAGATATTATTGTTAATCGACTTGCTAGAAAATATTAAAGACTTGTATCATCGAATTTCTTTTTCGTAGAGACGCTATGTGAATCAATTTGAAAATATAATACAGCAGCAGTGTAAAGGATCTTTTAAAAGGCAAACGTAATTATCTTGTATTGGGATTAAACCAATATTATAATAATTTGTTAAAATATATTTACTCAAAGTATTAAAGATCTTATTCTTTTTGCATAGGTGTTCAATCAATGTACTTTAAAAGAAAGCGTATGATTTTTCACTACGATAAGAAGAATCCAATAACACTGTAATCATGAAAGATTTAGGAAGACACCGGTGAAATTGTTCCGTTCTCACACTGGAAGGAAACCATGTACAATAAAATTCTATCGAAAGAATTGAAGAAGAAATGCATCCTGATTATTACAAATATAAAGACAAATAAGAATCAAGTTATATTAAGAATTCTCTTCTTGCACAAATTGTATTGCAAAGCTCATACCAACTAAGGAAAGATATTATTGTTAATCGAAATACTAGAAAATATTGGACACTTGTATCAACGAATTTCTTTTTCGTAGAAATATCATGGGAATCATTTTGCAAATAGAATGCAGCAGCTGTGTAAAGGATCTTTTAAAAGGCAAACATAATTATCCTGTATTGGAAATAAATTAATATTATAATAATTTCTTAATTATACTTTTCAAAGTATTAAAGATCTTATTCTTTCTGCATAGGTGTGCAATAAATGTACTGGAAAAGAGAGCGTATGATTTTTCAGTACGATAGGAAGAATCCAACAACACTTAATCATGAAAGATTTAGAGAGACAGTAGTGAAAGGGTTCTGTTCTCACCCTGGAAGGAAACCATGTATTATAATATTCTATCAAAAGGATTGAAGAAGGAATGCATTGTTATTATTATAAATTAAAAAGACAAATAGGAATCATATTATATTAGAATTCTTTTCTTGCACAAATTGTATTGCAAAGCCTCATACCAACTAAGGAAAGATATTATTGTTAATCGACTTGCTAGAAAATATTAAAGACTTGTATCATCGAATTTCTTTTTCGTAGAGACGCTATGTGAATCAATTTGAAAATATAATACAGCAGCAGTGTAAAGGATCTTTTAAAAGGCAAACGTAATTATCTTGTATTGGGATTAAACCAATATTATAATAATTTGTTAAAATATATTTACTCAAAGTATTAAAGATCTTATTCTTTTTGCATAGGTGTTCAATCAATGTACTTTAAAAGAAAGCGTATGATTTTTCACTACGATAAGAAGAATCCAATAACACTGTAATCATGAAAGATTTAGGAAGACACCGGTGAAATTGTTCCGTTCTCACACTGGAAGGAAACCATGTACAATAAAATTCTATCGAAAGAATTGAAGAAGAAATGCATCCTGATTATTACAAATATAAAGACAAATAAGAATCAAGTTATATTAAGAATTCTCTTCTTGCACAAATTGTATTGCAAAGCATCATACCAACTAAGGAAAGATATTATTGTTAATCGAAATACTAGAAAATATTGGACACTTGTATCAACGAATTTCTTTTTCGTAGAAATATCATGGGAATCATTTTGCAAATAGAATGCAGCAGCTGTGTAAAGGATCTTTTAAAAGGCAAACATAATTATCCTGTATTGGAAATAAATTAATATTATAATAATTTCTTAATTAATACTTTTCAAAGTATTAAAGATCTTATTCTTTCTGCATAGGTGTGCAATAAATGTACTGGAAAAGAGAGCGTATGATTTTTCAGTACGATAGGAAGAATCCAACAACACTTAATCATGAAAGATTTAGAGAGACAGTAGTGAAAGGGTTCTGTTCTCACCCTGGAAGGAAACCATGTATTATAATATTCTATCAAAAGGATTGAAGAAGGAATGCATTGTTATTATTATAAATTAAAAAGACAAATAGGAATCATATTATATTAGAATTCTTTTCTTGCACAAATTGTATTGCAAAGCCTCATACCAACTAAGGAAAGATATTATTGTTAATCGACTTGCTAGAAAATATTAAAGACTTGTATCATCGAATTTCTTTTTCGTAGAGACGCTATGTGAATCAATTTGAAAATATAATACAGCAGCAGTGTAAAGGATCTTTTAAAAGGCAAACGTAATTATCTTGTATTGGGATTAAACCAATATTATAATAATTTGTTAAAATATATTTACTCAAAGTATTAAAGATCTTATTCTTTTTGCATAGGTGTTCAATCAATGTACTTTAAAAGAAAGCGTATGATTTTTCACTACGATAAGAAGAATCCAATAACACTGTAATCATGAAAGATTTAGGAAGACACCGGTGAAATTGTTCCGTTCTCACACTGGAAGGAAACCATGTACAATAAAATTCTATCGAAAGAATTGAAGAAGAAATGCATCCTGATTATTACAAATATAAAGACAAATAAGAATCAAGTTATATTAGAATTCTCTTCTTGCACAAATTGTATTGCAAAGCCTCATACCAACTAAGGAAAGATATTATTGTTAATCGAAATACTAGAAAATATTGGACACTTGTATCAACGAATTTCTTTTTCGTAGAAATATCATGGGAATCATTTTGCAAATAGAATGCAGCAGCTGTGTAAAGGATCTTTTAAAAGGCAAACATAATTATCCTGTATTGGAAATAAATTAATATTATAATAATTTCTTAATTATACTTTTCAAAGTATTAAAGATCTTATTCTTTCTGCATAGGTGTGCAATAAATGTACTGGAAAAGAGAGCGTATGATTTTTCAGTACGATAGGAAGAATCCAACAACACTTAATCATGAAAGATTTAGAGAGACAGTAGTGAAAGGGTTCTGTTCTCACCCTGGAAGGAAACCATGTATTATAATATTCTATCAAAAGGATTGAAGAAGGAATGCATTGTTATTATTATAAATTAAAAAGACAAATAGGAATCATATTATATTAGAATTCTTTTCTTGCACAAATTGTATTGCAAAGCCTCATACCAACTAAGGAAAGATATTATTGTTAATCGACTTGCTAGAAAATATTAAAGACTTGTATCATCGAATTTCTTTTTCGTAGAGACGCTATGTGAATCAATTTGAAAATATAATACAGCAGCAGTGTAAAGGATCTTTTAAAAGGCAAACGTAATTATCTTGTATTGGGATTAAACCAATATTATAATAATTTGTTAAAATATATTTACTCAAAGTATTAAAGATCTTATTCTTTTTGCATAGGTGTTCAATCAATGTACTTTAAAAGAAAGCGTATGATTTTTCACTACGATAAGAAGAATCCAATAACACTGTAATCATGAAAGATTTAGGAAGACACCGGTGAAATTGTTCCGTTCTCACACTGGAAGGAAACCATGTACAATAAAATTCTATCGAAAGAATTGAAGAAGAAATGCATCCTGATTATTACAAATATAAAGACAAATAAGAATCAAGTTATATTAAGAATTCTCTTCTTGCACAAATTGTATTGCAAAGCATCATACCAACTAAGGAAAGATATTATTGTTAATCGAAATACTAGAAAATATTGGACACTTGTATCAACGAATTTCTTTTTCGTAGAAATATCATGGGAATCATTTTGCAAATAGAATGCAGCAGCTGTGTAAAGGATCTTTTAAAAGGCAAACATAATTATCCTGTATTGGAAATAAATTAATATTATAATAATTTCTTAATTATACTTTTCAAAGTATTAAAGATCTTATTCTTTCTGCATAGGTGTGCAATAAATGTACTGGAAAAGAGAGCGTATGATTTTCAGTACGATAGGAAGAATCCAACAACACTTAATCATGAAAGATTTAGAGAGACAGTAGTGAAAGGGTTCTGTTCTCACCCTGGAAGGAAACCATGTATTATAATATTCTATCAAAAGGATTGAAGAAGGAATGCATTGTTATTATTATAAATTAAAAAGACAAATAGGAATCATATTATATTAGAATTCTTTTCTTGCACAAATTGTATTGCAAAGCCTCATACCAACTAAGGAAAGATATTATTGTTAATCGACTTGCTAGAAAATATTAAAGACTTGTATCATCGAATTTCTTTTTCGTAGAGACGCTATGTGAATCAATTTGAAAATATAATACAGCAGCAGTGTAAAGGATCTTTTAAAAGGCAAACGTAATTATCTTGTATTGGGATTAAACCAATATTATAATAATTTGTTAAAATATATTACTCAAAGTATTAAAGATCTTATTCTTTTTGCATAGGTGTTCAATCAATGTACTTTAAAAGAAAGCGTATGATTTTTCACTACGATAAGAAGAATCCAATAACACTGTAATCATGAAAGATTTAGGAAGACACCGGTGAAATTGTTCCGTTCTCACACTGGAAGGAAACCATGTACAATAAAATTCTATCGAAAGAATTGAAGAAGAAATGCATCCTGATTATTACAAATATAAAGACAAATAAGAATCAAGTTATATTAAGAATTCTCTTCTTGCACAAATTGTATTGCAAAGCCTCATACCAACTAAGGAAAGATATTATTGTTAATCGAAATACTAGAAAATATTGGACACTTGTATCAACGAATTTCTTTTTCGTAGAAATATCATGGAATCATTTTGCAAATAGAATGCAGCAGCTGTGTAAAGGATCTTTTAAAAGGCAAACATAATTATCCTGTATTGGAAATAAATTAATATTATAATAATTTCTTAATTAATACTTTTTCAAAGTATTAAAGATCTTATTCTTTCTGCATAGGTGTGCAATAAATGTACTGGAAAAGAGAGCGTATGATTTTCAGTACGATAGGAAGAATCCAACAACACTTAATCATGAAAGATTTAGAGAGACAGTAGTGAAAGGGTTCTGTTCTCACCCTGGAAGGAAACCATGTATTATAATATTCTATCAAAAGGATTGAAGAAGGAATGCATTGTTATTATTATAAATTAAAAAGACAAATAGGAATCATATTATATTAGAATTCTTTTCTTGCACAAATTGTATTGCAAAGCCTCATACCAACTAAGGAAAGATATTATTGTTAATCGACTTGCTAGAAAATATTAAAGACTTGTATCATCGAATTTCTTTTTCGTAGAGACGCTATGTGAATCAATTTGAAAATATAATACAGCAGCAGTGTAAAGGATCTTTTAAAAGGCAAACGTAATTATCTTGTATTGGGATTAAACCAATATTATAATAATTTGTTAAAATATATTTACTCAAAGTATTAAAGATCTTATTCTTTTTGCATAGGTGTTCAATCAATGTACTTTAAAAGAAAGCGTATGATTTTTCACTACGATAAGAAGAATCCAATAACACTGTAATCATGAAAGATTTAGGAAGACACCGGTGAAATTGTTCCGTTCTCACACTGGAAGGAAACCATGTACAATAAAATTCTATCGAAAAATTGAAGAAGAAATGCATCCTGATTATTACAAATATAAAGACAAATAAGAATCAAGTTATATTAAGAATTCTCTTCTTGCACAAATTGTATTGCAAAGCATCATACCAACTAAGGAAAGATATTATTGTTAATCGAAATACTAGAAAATATTGGACACTTGTATCAACGAATTTCTTTTTCGTAGAAATATCATGGGAATCATTTTGCAAATAGAATGCAGCAGCTGTGTAAAGGATCTTTTAAAAGGCAAACATAATTATCCTGTATTGGAAATAAATTAATATTATAATAATTTCTTAATTAATACTTATTCAAAGTATTAAAGATCTTATTCTTTCTGCATAGGTGTGCAATAAATGTACTGGAAAAGAGAGCGTATGATTTTTCAGTACGATAGGAAGAATCCAACAACACTTAATCATGAAAGATTTAGAGAGACAGTAGTGAAAGGGTTCTGTTCTCACCCTGGAAGGAAACCATGTATTATAATATTCTATCAAAAGGATTGAAGAAGGAATGCATTGTTATTATTATAAATTAAAAAGACAAATAGGAATCATATTATATTAAGAATTCTTTTCTTGCACAAATTGTATTGCAAAGCCTCATACCAACTAAGGAAAGATATTATTGTTAATCGACTTGCTAGAAAATATTAAAGACTTGTATCATCGAATTTCTTTTTCGTAGAGACGCTATGTGAATCAATTTGAAAATATAATACAGCAGCAGTGTAAAGGATCTTTTAAAAGGCAAACGTAATTATCTTGTATTGGGATTAAACCAATATTATAATAATTTGTTAAAATATATTTACTCAAAGTATTAAAGATCTATTCTTTTTGCATAGGTGTTCAATCAATGTACTTTAAAAGAAAGCGTATGATTTTTCACTACGATAAGAAGAATCCAATAACACTGTAATCATGAAAGATTTAGGAAGACACCGGTGAAATTGTTCCGTTCTCACACTGGAAGGAAACCATGTACAATAAAATTCTATCGAAAGAATTGAAGAAGAAATGCATCCTGATTATTACAAATATAAAGACAAATAAGAATCAAGTTATATTAGAATTCTCTTCTTGCACAAATTGTATTGCAAAGCATCATACCAACTAAGGAAAGATATTATTGTTAATCGAAATACTAGAAAATATTGGACACTTGTATCAACGAATTTCTTTTTCGTAGAAATATCATGGGAATCATTTTGCAAATAGAATGCAGCAGCTGTGTAAAGGATCTTTTAAAAGGCAAACATAATTATCCTGTATTGGAAATAAATTAATATTATAATAATTTCTAATTAATTACTTTTTCAAAGTATTAAAGATCTTATTCTTTCTGCATAGGTGTGCAATAAATGTACTGGAAAAGAGAGCGTATGATTTTCAGTACGATAGGAAGAATCCAACAACACTTAATCATGAAAGATTTAGAGAGACAGTAGTGAAAGGGTTCTGTTCTCACCCTGGAAGGAAACCATGTATTATAATATTCTATCAAAAGGATTGAAGAAGGAATGCATTGTTATTATTATAAATTAAAAAGACAAATAGGAATCATATTATATTAGAATTCTTTTCTTGCACAAATTGTATTGCAAAGCCTCATACCAACTAAGGAAAGATATTATTGTTAATCGACTTGCTAGAAAATATTAAAGACTTGTATCATCGAATTTCTTTTTCGTAGAGACGCTATGTGAATCAATTTGAAAATATAATACAGCAGCAGTGTAAAGGATCTTTTAAAAGGCAAACGTAATTATCTTGTATTGGGATTAAACCAATATTATAATAATTTGTTAAAATATATTTACTCAAAGTATTAAAGATCTTATTCTTTTTGCATAGGTGTTCAATCAATGTACTTTAAAAGAAAGCGTATGATTTTTCACTACGATAAGAAGAATCCAATAACACTGTAATCATGAAAGATTTAGGAAGACACCGGTGAAATGTTCCGTTCTCACCACTGGAAGGAAACCATGTACAATAAAATTCTATCGAAAGAATTGAAGAAGAAATGCATCCTGATTATTACAAATATAAAGACAAATAAGAATCAAGTTATATTAGGAATTCTCTTCTTGCACAATTGTATTGCAAAGCATCATACCACTAAGGAAGATATATTGTTAATCGAAATACTAGAAAATATTGGACACTTGTATCAACGAATTTCTTTTTCGTAGAAATATCATGGAATCATTTTGCAAATAGAATGCAGCAGCTGTGTAAAGGATCTTTTAAAAGGCAAACATAATTATCCTGTATTGGAAATAAATTAATATTATAATAATTCTTAATTATTACTTTCAAAGTATTAAGATCTTATTCTTTCTGCATAGGTGTGCAATAAATGTACTGGAAAAGAGAGCGTATGATTTATCAGTACGATAGGAAGAATCCAACAACACTTAATCATGAAGATTTAGAGAGACAGTAGTGAAAGGGTTCTGTTCTCACCCTGGAAGGAAACCATGTATTTAATATTCTATCAAAAGGATTGAAGAAGGAATGCATTGTTATTATATAAATTAAAAAGACAAATAGGAATCATATTATATTAAGAATTCTTTTCTTGCACAAATTGTATTGCAAAGCCTCATACCAACTAAGGAAAGATTTATGTTAATCGACTTGCTAGAAAATATTAAAGACTTGTATCATCGAATTTCTTTTTCGTAGAGGACGCTATGTGAATCAATTTGAAAATATAATACAGCAGCAGTGTAAAGGATCTTTTAAAAGGCAAACGTAATTATCTTGTATTGGGATTAAACCAATATTATAATATTTTGTTAAAATATATTTATACTCAAAGTATTAAAGATCTATTCTTTTTGCATAGGTGTTCAATCAATTAACTTTAAAAAAAGAAGCGTCTGATTTTTCACTACGATAAGAAGAATCCAAAACACTGTAAATCATGAAGATGTAGGAAGACAGTGGTGAAAGGGTTCTGTTATGAAAGATTTAGGAAGACACCGGTGAAATTGTTCCGTTCTCACACTGGAAGGAAACCATGTACAATAAAATTCTATCGAAAGAATTGAAGAAGAATGCATCCTGATTATTACAAATATAAAGACAAATAAGAATCAAGTTATATTAGGAATTCTCTTCTTGCACAAATTGTATTGCAAAGCTCATACCAACTAAGGAAAGATATTGTTAATCGAAATACTAGAAAATATTGGACACTTGTATCAACGAATTTCTTTTTCGTAGAAATATCATGAGAATCATTTTGCAAATAGAATGCAGCAGCTGTGTAAAGGATCTTTTAAAAGGCAAACATAATTATCCTATTGGAAATAAATTAATATTATATAATTTCTTAATTATTACTTATTCAAAGTATTAAAGATCTTATTCTTTCTGCATAGGTGTGCAATAAATGTACTGGAAAAGAGAGCGTATGATTTTCAGTACGATAGGAAGAATCCAACAACACTTAATCATGAAAGATTTAGAGAGACAGTAGTGAAAGGGTTCTGTTCTCACCCTGGAAGGAAACCATGTATTATAATATTCTATCAAAAGGATTGAAGAAGGAAGCATTGTTATTATTATAAATTAAAAGACAAATAGGAATCATATTATATTAGAATTCTTTTCTTGCACAAATTGTATTGCAAAGCCTCATACCAACTAAGGAAAGATATTGTTAATCGACTTGCTAGAAAATATTAAAGACTTGTATCATCGAATTTCTTTTTCGTAGAGACGCTATGTGAATCAATTTGAAAATATAATACCGCAGCATGTAAAGGATCTTTTAAAAGGCAAACGTAATTATCTTGTATTGGGATTAAACCAATATTATAATAATTTGTTAAAAATATATTTACTCAAAGTATTAAAGATCTTATTCTTTTTGCATAGGTGTTCAATCAATGTACTTTAAAAGAAAGCGTATGATTTTTCACTACGATAAGAAGAATCCAATAACACTGTAATCATGAAAGATTTAGGAAGACACCGTGTGAAATTGTTCCGTTCTCACACTGGAAGGAAACCATGTACATAAAATTCTATCGAAAGAATTGAAGAAGAAATGCATCCTGATTATTACAAATATAAAGACAAATAAGAATCAAGTTATATTAAGAATTCTCTTCTTGCACAAATTGTATGCAAAGCATCATACCAACTAAGGAAAGATATTATTGTTAATCGAAATACTAGAAAATTGGACACTTGTATCAACGAATTTCTTTTTCGTAGAAATATATGGGAATCATTTTGCAATAGAATGCAGCAGCTGTGTAAAGGATCTTTTAAAAGGCAAACATAATTATCCTGTATTGGAAATAATTAATATTATAATAATTTCTTAATTAATACTTTTTCAAAGTATTAAAGATCTTATTCTTTCTGCATAGGTGTGCAATAAATGTACTGGAAAGAGAGCGTATGATTTTTCAGTACTAGGAAGAATCCAACAACACTAATCATGAAAGATTTAGAGAGACAGTAGTTGAAAGGGTCTGTTCTCACCTGGAAGGAACCATGTATTATAATATTCTATCAAAAGGATTGAAGAAGGAATGCATTGTTATTATTATAAATTAAAAGACAAAATAGGAATCATATTATATTAAGAATTCTTTTCTTGCACAAATTGTATTGCAAAGCCTCATACCACTAAGGAAAGATTCTATATTGTTAATCGACTTGCTAGCAAAATATTAAAGACTTGTATCATCGAATTTCTTTTTCGTAGAGACGCTATGTGAATCAATTTGAAAATATAATACCGCAGCAGTGTAAAGGATCTTTTAAGGCAAACGTAATTATCTTTATTGGGATTAAACCAATATTATCATAATTTGTAAAATCTTTACTCAAAGTATTAAAGATCTTATTCTTTTTGCATAGGTGTTCATCAATGTACTTTAAAAGAAAGCGTATGATTTTTCCCTACGATAAGAAGAATCCATTACCTTGTAATCATGAAGATTTAGGAAGACACCGGTGAAATTGTTCCGTTCTCACACTGGAAGGAAAACCTGTACAATAAAATTCTATCGAAAGAATTGAAGAAGAAAGGCATCCTGATTATTACAAACTATAAGACAAATAAGAATCAAGTTATTATTAGGAATTCTCTTCTTGCACAA
>NW_025113142.1:31149-49795 GCF_010416935.1 Polistes fuscatus | reverse complement strand
CAAAGTATTAAAGATCTTATTCTTTTTGCATAGGTGTTCATTCAAAGTACTGGAAAAGAGAGCGTATGATTTTCACTACGATGAAGAAGATCCAATAACACTGTAATCATGAATGATTTAGGATCACACCAATGAAATTGTTCCGTTCTCACACTGGAAAGAAACCATGTACAATATATTCTATCAATGTACTAAAGAAAGAATCAATCCTGATTATTACAAATAGAAATACAAAAATAATCAAGTTCTATTAAGAATTCTATTCTTTTACAAATTGTACTGCTAATCCACGTAAGTGTAATGAAAGATATTACTGTAAATCACGCTTAGAAAATATTAAATACTTGTATCAATCGAATTTTCTTTTCGTAGAGATGCCATGTGAATCATTTGCAAATAGAATGCAGCAGCAGTGTAAAGGATCTTTTAAAAGAAAACGTAATTATCTTGTATTGGGATTGAACCAATATTATAATAATTTCTTAAAAAATATTACTCAAAGTATTAAAGATCTTATTCTTGTGTGCATAGGTGTTCATTCAAAGTACTGGAAAAAGAGAGCGTATGATTTTCACTACGATAAGAAGAATCCAATAACACTGTAATCATGAAAGCTTTAGGAAGACACCGGTGAAATTGTTCTGTTCTCACACTAGAAGGAAACCATGTATAATAATATTCTATAAAAAGAAAAAAAGGAGGAATCCATCCTGATTATTGCAAATATAAAGACAAATAAAAATCAAGTTGTACTAAGAATTCTATTCTTTTACAAATTGTATTGCCAATCCTCGTACCAGGTAATGAAAGATATTACTGTAAATCAACTTCCTAGAAAATATTAAAGACTTGTATCATCGAATTTATTTTTCGTAGAGACGCTATGTGAATAATTTTGCAAATAGAATGCAGCAGCAGTGTAAAGGATCTTTTAAATAACAAACAAAATTACTATGTATTGGGAAGAAACCAATATTATAATAATTTCTTAAAAAATGTTTAATCAAAGTATTGAAGATCTTATTCTTTCTGCATAGGTGTTCAATCAATGTACTGGAAAAGAGAGCGTATGATTTTTCACTACGATAAGAAGAATCCAATAAAACTGTAATCATGAAAGATTTAGGAAGACACCGGTGATATTGTTCCGTTTTCACACTGTAAGGAAACCATGTTCTATAATATTCTGTCAAAAGAAATGAAGAAGAAATGCATCCTGATTATTACAAATATAAAGACAAGTAAGAATCAAGTTATATTAAGCATTCTATTCTTGTACAATTTGTATTACCAAGCCTCGTAACAGGTAATGGAAGATATTATTAAAATCGAATTACGAGAAAATTTTGATGACTTGTATCATTTAATTTCTTTTTCGTAAAGACGCGATGTGTATCAATTTGAAATTATAATGCAGCAGCAGTGTAAAGGATCTTTTAAATAACAAACAAAATTACCATGTATTGGGAAGAAACCAATATTATAATAATTTCTTAAGAAATATTTATTTAATGTATTAAAGATTTTATTCTTTCTGCATAGGTGTTCAATCAATGTACTGGAAAAGAGAGCGTATGATTTTACACTACGATAAGTAGAATTCAATAACACTGTAATCATGAAAGATTTAGGAAGACACCGGTGTTATTGTTCCGTTCTCACACTGGTAGGAAACCACGTTCTATAATATTCTGTCAAAAGAATTGAAGAACAAATGCATCCTGATTATTACAAATATAAAAACAATTAGGAATAAAGTTGTATTAAAATTCTATTTTTTTTACAAATTGTGTTGCTAATCCACGTACCTTGTAATGAAAGATATTACTGTAAATCAACTTCTTAGAAAATATTAAAGACTTGTATTAACGAATTTCTCTTTCGTAGAGATGCCATGTGAATTATTTTGCAAATAGAATGCAGCTGCAGTGTAAAGGATCTTTTAAAAGGCAAACGAAATTATCTTGTATTGGATTTAAACCAATATTATGATTATTTCTTAAAAAATATTTAATCAAAGTATTAAAGATCTTATTTTTTCTGCATAGGTGTTTAATCAATGTACTGGAAAAGAGAGCGTATGATTGTTTACTACGATAAGTAGAATCCAATAACACTGTAAACATGAATGATTTAGGAACACACCAATGAAATTGTTCCGTTCTCACACTGGAAGGTAACCATGTACATAATATTCTATCAAATGTACTAAAGAAAGAATCAATCCTGATTATTACAAATATAAATACAAATAATAATCAAGTTCTATTAAGAATTCTATTATTGTACAAATTGTATTACCAAGCCTCGTACCAGGTAATGAAAGATATTACTGTAAATCAACTACCTAGAAAATATTAAATACTTGTATCATCGAATTTCTTTTTCGTAGAGACGCCATGTGAATCATTTTGCAAATAGAATGCAGCAGCATTGTAAAGGATCTTTTAAAAGGAAAACGTAATTATCTTGTATTAGATTGAACGATTATTATAATAATTTCTTAAAAAATATTTACTCAAAGTGTTAAAGATCTTATTCTTTCTGCATAGGTGTTCAATCAATGTACTGGAAAAGAGAGCGTATGATTTTTCACTACGATAAGTAGAATCCAATAACACTGTAATCATGAAAGATTTAGGAAGACACCGGTGATATTGTTCCGTTCTCACACTGGAAGGAAACCATGTTCTATAATATTCTGTCAAAAGAATTGAAGAAGAAATGCATCCTGATTATTACAAATATAAAGACAAGTAAGAATCAAGTTATATTAAGAATTCTATTCTTGTACAATTTGTATTACCAAGCCTCGTAACAGGTAATGGAAGAAATTATTAAAATCGAATTACTAGAAAATTTTAATGACTTGTATCATTTAATTTCTTTTTCGTAAAGACGCGATGTGAATCAATTTGAAATTATAATGCAGCAGCAGTGTAAAGGATCTTTTAAATAACAAACAAAATTACCATGTATTGGGAAGAAACCAATATTATAATAATTTCTTAAGAAATATTTATTCAATGTATTAAAGATTTTATTCTTTCTGCATAGGTGTTCAATCAATGTACTGGAAAAGAGAGCGTATGATTTTACACTACGATAAGTAGAATTCAATAACACTGTAATCATGAAAGATTTAGGAAGACACCGGTGATATTGTTCCGTTCTCACACTGGTAGGAAACCATGTTCTATAATATTCTGTCAAAAGAATTGAAGAAGAAATGCATCCTGATTATTACAATATAAAAACAATTAAGAATCAAGTTGTATTAAGAATTCTATTCTTTTACAAATTGTATTGCTAATCCACGTACCTTGTAATGAAAGATATTACTGTAAATCAACTTCTTAGAAAATATTAAAGACTTGTATTAACGAATTTCTTTTTCGTAGAGATGCCATGTGAATCATTTTGCAAATAGAATGCAGCAGCAGTGTAAATGATCTTTTAAAAGACAAACGAAATTATCTTGTATTGGAATTAACCCAATATTATGATAATTTCTTAAAAAATATTAAATTAAGTATTAAGATCTTATTTTTTTCTGCATAGGTGTTTAATCAATGTACTGGAAAAGAGAGCGTATGATTGTTCACTACGATAAGTAGAATCCAATAACACTGTATTCATGAATGATTTAAGATTACACCAATGAAATTGTTCCGTTCTCACTCTGGAAAGAAACCATGTACAATAATATTCTATCAAATGTACTAAAGAAAGAATCAATCCTGATTATTACAAATATAAATACAAATAATAATCAAGTTCTATTAAGAATTCTATTATTGTACAAATTGTATTACCAAGCCTCGTACTAGGTAATGAAATATGTTATTGTTAATCGACGTTAATCGGTACAGAGCACGCGGTAGACGGTACGCGGTAGAAGGTACGCGGTAGACAGTACGCGGTAGACGGTACGCGGTACGCGGTACACGGTAGACGGTACGCGGTACGCGGTACACGGTAGACGGTACGCGGTACGCGGTACGCGGTACGCGGTAGATGGTACGCGGCAGACGGTACGTGATAGGCGGTACGCGGTACGCGGTACGCGGTACGCGGTAGACGGTTCGCGGTAGACGTTTCCTATTATCTTCGAAGAGCTCTTGTATCATCCTGTGACCCTATTACCAAAATTTCATATTTGTGACGTCACGAGAAATTTAAAATACCGGATTTAAAATACCGGAACATATGGATTCCTATTAAAAATCAGAAAAACGTCAAAATTTGATTGGAGTGTGGCATTTAAATGCCTTTCATAGTATTATATATTATCTATCGATAAATACATTCAATAATATTTTTCCAAGCTATTTACTATTGTTTATTAATGTTAATATTCTCTTATAATAAAATATTTTTATAGGACGTTTGTTTAAAAAATTGCACAATAATTAAAAGACTGCTATAATATAATCATAAATTTTATTTATTTCGAATATTATATGCGCATACATATGCTACGAACATTTAAGCGACAATAGACACTTTTATCGATTATCAACGATTATTTTAATATTCTAATACACTCTTTTTTTATTTCAATTCATTGAAACACATGTGTACTGGTTTAAAAAACTATTATTTATTAGTATACTTTAAATATTAAATTATTTCTATGTTATATTCTTTCGATGAAAATTTCCAAACGTTACAAAAAATGTACATTAGTTTAAACAATTACATAAAAATTAAAAGAATACTAAAATGAGAACGTTATAATCATAAATTTAATTGTTTAGGTGGATTATTCTCTTTTTACACATGCGTAACGTTCGGAAAGTCATATAATTAACTTTCAATAAAAGTAATTAACATAGAGGACAAAAAAAAAAAAGGCCCAGTCTGAAGGGAAATTTCGAAGAAGACAAAGCTCCGAACATATATTACGAACTTTTTAACAACAATAGAAACTTCTATCAATTAATTAACAATTATTTTAATATTTTAATGAATTCTTATGATAATTAAGATTGTTTAAACGCATATATATTTATTTAAACATTACCTAACATTTGACGTTCTTTAAATATTAATTAATTTCGATTTTATGTTTTAATAGATGAAAATTTTACCCCTTCCCAACGAAGTCATCACTGCGTAGGATAATTACAAAAAATGTACATTAGTTTAAATAATTACATAAAAATTAAAAGAATAATAAAATAAAAACGTTATAATATTAAATTTTATTGATTAATTTTATTGATTTTCTTTTATACACATGCGCAATTTTCTAAAAGTCACATAAACAACTTTCACCAAAAAAACTTTAACAGAGGATAATTACTCAGATCAATGGTGAATTTCGTAGAGGAGGGATCACGAACATATACTCCGACCTTTTAGACAACAATAGACGCTTGCATCGATTAATTATCAATTATTTTAATATTTAATGAATTCTTATATAATTAGGACTGTTTAAACGCATATATTTATTTAAACATTACCTAACTTTTGACGTTCTTTAAATATTAATTAATTTCGATTTTGTGTTTTAATAGATGAAAATTTTACCCCTTCCCTCCGAAGTCATAACTGCGCAAGATCTTTACAACAAATGTGCATTTGTTTAAACAATTACATAAAAATTGAAATTATGTTAAAATCAAAACTTTATACAATTTTTATTTCTATTTATTACAACTAATTTTCTCGTTACATATATAAGAAACTTTCGAAAAGCCATGTATATAACATTCATTAAAAAAAAAACTTTTTTATATGACAATGTTTCAGTCTTATAGTAGATTTCGAAGAGGAAATTTCATCAAAAGGTACATCTTTATTTTTGGATTATAATATATATTTCCATCAATTAATTAACAATTATTTAAAGTGTATTGAACAAAGTATTGTTGTCTACTAATACATAATGTATGTATATGTTTAAGCAATTATATTATTTTAAATATTACATACTCTCCTATTGACTTATTTTGAATATAGAAAATAATTTTATTATGAATTTATTTTTATGATTTTAGATGACTGTGTCTTCAACTTGATTGCGTTCTTGGATTGTAACATAATTATAAACTATACCAATTACTTAGATTGTTTTTCAATCATTGTTACATAAAATTTAATATCAAACGTTTAATAAAATTTTATTATTTTTTTAGAAACAATTCAATGTGTAGCGGGTGGATTCCTTCTTCGCAAAGGGCGCCATTTGTTAAGAAGGAATTTAATTCAGGAATGCGACCCTGCCCACGCGAGCCTTGATTCTATCTTTCTCCCAAGGGTAGAATCATGTCCTACCCTTAGTTTTTTAAAGTGAAACTCCCTATCCTTTTTTTTTATTTTTTTTATTTTACTTTGCTTTTTTAACTCGCGATTTTGCAAGCATAGATTGCACGTAGCATAAGAACTGAAACTGCATTAGAAGGGATGTCTACCACCGCTATTAGTAAGACGGGCCCAGGGATTCAGTTCCTCAAGCTTGCAGTAAATATAGCGCTGGTAGGCAAAATGTACGTGCAGCGTAAGTTCCTCGTAATATAGATTAGAGTCAGTGGATTAGTCCAACCGGTGGGATACTACTTAAAAAAAAAACGTAAAATGTTTCACTTTAAAAAGCCTACTTTTCAACTTCTTCCCGATCCCTTTGCTTTTTTGTTGCAGGTTACATAGGAGGATGACCACACCAGGACAGCACGAGGACCACACCAGGACTGCACGAGGACCACACCAGAACAGCACGAGGACTACACCAGGACAGCACGAAGACTTAGTTATAATAAAGGATAGTGTAAGATAATTATTAGTATAAATAAATGTATAATTTTAATCTATTTATTCTTCTCCTCTTAGCACATTACACACGTGTAACATTTATATTTAATGTATTTTATTTATTCACGGGTTCCATGTTACTTCGATTCCATTCATGTTTTACTCCTTTTATCATTTTTTTACTTGGTTTCCCATTTTTTTCTTCATTATCGATAGTAATTGTAAAAATTTTCTGAATAAAACTCTTAGGGTGGGGCATAAGAGTGGGACTCATTAGAAATCATTCACGTGCTGCTCATTTTCATTTCATTTTCTTTGGTATCAATTTAATTCGGATGGGGACATCTTCAGGATGCACATCCCGGGTCTTCAGAAGCGGTTACCTCCACGTGGTTAGATCTGGGCAATGGTATTTTACTTTCAGTATAATGTTTAACATATTTTATATGTTATGCATTCCATTGCAAGTAAAATCTAGCCAAAGACCACTTACTTTAAACATTATAATTGTAATTAGTTTCTTCTAAATCCCTAATTTTTATCACATCCTTCTTTCTTTTTCCTTGGTTCCTTTAATCCATTTCATATACAGAAGCTAATTACATTATAATTAATAGTTTCATAATTATTTATTTTCTCGATAAATTTATTTAGATTCATATACCTAATATTATAAAAGACTATATATAATATTTAATAGCTTGAAAATATATTATTGAATGTACTTATCAATATATTTAATATATCTATATATACTGTGACAGGCATTTAAATGCAACCCTGGAATAAAAATTTTAACGTTTTTCTAATTTCCAATAGGAATCCATATGTTCCTGTAGTTTAAATCGTTTTACTCGTTATTTTGTAAGTATTAAACAAGAACGTATACACCTAATAGAAAAATAGATTGGATAATAATAATTATTAATTAGATAATTATAATTAATAATAAAACGGTTTTTCAATTTATTTTATAAATAAATTATGTGTATTTTTCTGTTTGTTGTGATAAGGTTTATAGTGCATATTGTCTTTATTTTTTTCGTTATTTTTTAAATATTACCAATATACGTGTACCTTAAATAGAAAAATAGAATAAATTTTTTATTTATTTAATAAATAAATATCATATTAAGCTTGATTAGAGTGATCATGAAGAAAGGCGAACTACAGCAAGTACGTGAACGGGGTAAGTTTGTGTGCGTGAAATAAATTTCTATTAGTTACACGGAAATTCTAGATGCTCATTAACAATGTTAATAACTATCAGCCAACCAGGGCTCTTTGATGACTTCCCTTCTTTCTTTTCGCGGTATCGGTGCTGTAGATCGCACAGATACTACGTCGTCCCGTTAATCTCAGGTAATTAAAAAATATCCCCAAAAATATCCTAAAAAATGCTGTTCCCGTGACAGGAAATAATCAAGACACAAATATGTAAAAGGTAAACATTATAAACTTGTATTTGTAAAAAGCAAATATTACATTAAACTCGAATTATTTTTATTCATAGAATTAATAAGCAATACTCTCCGCATAGATTTTCAATCATTTTACTAGAAGTAAAAGAAAATATATTATTTGCGATTACGAAAAAAGAATGCGATATTACTACACCCATGAAAAAATTAACAGGACACCGTCTTTTATTTTACATAAACTGGTAAAATATCATATGCAGTAGTCTTCTATCAAGAGAATTGAGGTACGAAATGCATCCTAGTTATTACTAATTTAAATAACAAATAGGAAATACAGTTTTATAAAAAATTCTCAATGTCTACGAAATTTATACCTATATACTTTACTAAATAATTAATAACCTCACTTTGCCTCGACTGACTGGAAGATATTACTGTAAATCAACTTCCTAGAAAATATTAAAGACTTTTATCATCAAATTTCTTTTTCGTAGAGACGCCATGTGAATCAATTTGTAAATAAATTGCAGCAGTAGTGTAAAGGATCTTTTAAAAGGAAAACGTAATTATCTTGTATTGGGATTAAACCAATATTATAATAATTTCTTAAAAAATATTTACTCAAAGTACTAAAGATCTTATTTTTTCTGCATAGGTGTTCAATCAATGTACTGGAAAAGAGAGCGTATGATTTTTCACTACGATAAGAAGAATCCAATAACACTGTAATCATGAAAGATTTAGGAAGACACCGGTGAAATTGTTCTGTTCTCACATTGGAAGGAAACCATGTATAATAATATTCTATAAAAAGAACTAAAAGAGGGATCCATCCTGATTATTGCAAATATAAAGACAAATAAGAATAAAGTTGTATTAAGAATTCTATTCTTGTACAAATTGTATTGCTAATCCTCGTACCAGGTAATAAAAGATATTACTGTTGTCACGTCCTAGTGACGATTCAATATACCAAAACGTACCATCCAATGATTGTGATTTGTCCTTCCGTCATATATACGAAAATTTTTGAAATTTTATCACTTATATATTTTTACTTGTACAAATTACACATACACATAGTTACGATACGATTATTAAAATAATTTACCTTTGTCTAACATATAACCGTATAATAATTTACATTATATTCACTGTAAATTCTATTTTGTATTAAGTACTCTTATGAACGACCATCGATAAATATCATTTTTGACAGCATACGGTAATAGTAGAACAAATGTCAATTGTCGTTCATAGAGAAACCTGTCTTACCGATAACTTAGGTCGGTAAGCGGATTTCCGATAAGTGGAAGTCGGTAATACCGACTTCGTGCTCCTACATTACCGACACTTATTATTTAATACTTGGATAATATAATGATTGCTACTAGCATTTGGCCTTAATTAAATGATTGCTACAAATAATATTATTACATACTTCATTTTTTCTTCTAATTGAGAATAAACTCCAACAATTATTAATAATTAATAAAACAAATAGTTAATAACATTTATATGAAGCAATAATACTAGCCAGCACATAAGGTATTCCCACAGTCGTAATAAAGCACACGTGCAATGAAAGGAAATCTCTTGGCTCAAGTATAAGGCGCACGTGCAGTTCTGGGAATTTCTGCCTGATAGTAACCTGATACTTTAGTCGCTACCGGGAATTTGCGCTTGATAGTAAATGATATTTTTTCGAGACAAATTCCATTTCCAGCTGACGACAGCAGTTTAGAGCTTGATTGTAACTAATATTTATTCACACGTGCAAACTTAAAAGATCAGCAGATTCCTTTCCCACGGGTTGGTAAAAGTCGGTAGTGGAGGAAGCACATAGCGCGAGTGGGGGTACCTCCCACTCTGCCGTACGGGACTCGACGTGGGGAGCTTAGAGACTCCTCTCCGGCAGTCTAGCGGCAACCTCTATACTCTTAACACTTAAATCTTAATAACCTCTTTAATTATTTTATACTTATACACTTGTGCTTGAAAAGTCTCTCTTCCAACACGATATTTCTTATACAAGACAAGTCTTTTTTCAAGATAGTCTTTTTTATACGTTAACAATTTAATTAACTTAGAAGACAGACTTTCTCATAATATATAATAAATTATTAACAAAATATAGTTAATAATTTATACAATTTACTATTATTGCTTGATTATACAATTTTTATGTAAGAGTTCGTACACGTCGCGCAGTTATAATCGATTATTACAATTTGCGTACAGTAAACGCACTTAACACGCCACATTTATAATCCGTGTTACATTTGTAATATATCCGTGTGACAGTTACAACAGTGATCAAAATTGTGTAAACCACTTGTGCAACTCTTGTTTGTTTTAACATTGAAGAATATACTTTAGTTTTACCTATTAATCAAGTGATATTCATTTAATAACAAATTTTTTTACACCAAAATCCTTTGACTACCTAATCAACGCAATTGATTCTAAGGAGCTTGGGTCCGTGGATTATCGGCATTCAGCACAAATCGTATTTTCTAAAAGACATATTCATCTATTTCAAGGGTAAGTACCCCTCATCCATCATAACCTTGCAAGTTATTACCTCTTATTAGCTTCCCTAAGATCATCTAGCCCAGATCCCGAGTAAGTGCGGCTCCACGGATTGACTCAAAATAGGGCACTCTTCTTAACCGCGTAAATTCTGAAAAAGATTGACCGGGAAAAAGAAAGATTAAAATTTGTTCTTACTCCTCTTGACAACCCCATCTGGGACGTCACAGGAAGTAAAACTGGTGGCAGCGGTGGGATCCCTAATAGATAGATCGCAAGGAAAAATTCGACTGCCTAATAGGGGATTTAACTTGTCAATCTATTCGCATTTTTTTTTAAGAAACCGTAACTTTTATTTACAAAATTCAAAATGTCTCAAGAACAAAGAAAAAGTAGACCGGATACCCCAATCGTTCTCGGCGATATGGATTCCGCTATGCGCAAAAAGATGGAAGAAATAATAAATATTCAGATTTACTAAGTAAAACACAAGAGGAAACACTTAGGAAACAGGAAGAACTTAGTAACAGGGAATTGGAGCTAGAACTTAGGGAGAGGAGACTCGCGTTGAAGGAAGAGGAGATCAGAAGATCCCTAGGCGATAATATGCCAGATTTCCGTGGTTTTGAACGTTCTGATCCTCCGGTGGACTCCTTCGTTCCTTTAACCTATACCCCTGGTACTTTAGGTCCATCTCCGCGTCCAACCTCTCCAGCTCCAAATCTAAGACGGAGAACACTAACGCCTGATTTGATAGTGAAGGCGAAATAAGAAGAGAGATCGAGGATTTGAGGCGTGAAATTAGGAATATGAAGGAATAGCTCCTTTTGCTTCCCCCCTTCCTATTTGCCAAATTCCTCTTTAAAAGTTAAGGGAATTATAGAAAATGTCCCGAAGTTCGACGGACAAACCTCACCGTAACGCAGTTTTCTAGGGCGTTGTCGGCGCGCACTTGACTCATTACCAGCGGGTTATTCACCCGAGGTGGAAGCGTCTCTCACTAGACTGCTTCTTTCAAAACTTAGTGGTCTGCGTATCTAGTAACAGAAAGCCTTAAGATCGATAGGGTCAAACACCTCTAGATAGACCTAAAGGACGCATCCTTCCTTCCCGGGGATCAAATTATATAGAGGAAAGCTCTCTGCGCAATTTATGAGACCGGGCGAACACGCGCTCGATTATTTTGGACGGGTGAGAGAACTCACTCAGTCGATTCTAGACGAAACAGCGAGGGTCAGGGCGTTTGTGCGCGCGGATGGAGGTGGCGATCGAGAGAGAGGGATTAGACGCATTCGTTAGGGGTCTTCCTCGGGACTATCAACAGAATCAAGATTGAAGCTTATAATAACTTTGACGAACTTCTCTGCCTCCTTAAAATAGCCAACGGATCAAAGAGGAAGACGATAAGTTAGGTACTTCAATAAAAAAATAGCGTCGCGAACGTCAGACCAATTAACAGTACTATTAACTGTAATATTGTTTAAAAGAGCATGGGCATTGGAAATCATTGTTGCAAAAAGAATGGGTACTTTTCCCCTCCAAATCCGCGCAAAAAACCTCCTAGGCCTCCTACCCCCTACTAAATTAGGTCTCCTTCCAAAAAAAACCCCATTAAATACCAGTATTTTAAAAACCTTCACCAAATTCTCGAGTTTGTAAAACTTAAATACTAAAATCGAATCTCAATTCGGGAAACTTGAAAGGGGCGCGAACGAAGACGCGCGTCGCTCCCCCACTCCCAAGGAGCGTCCACGAAGCCCAAGTCCGAAAGCGGGCCCGTCGAAATCAAACACATAAGACGAAATAATATTTGGACGGCTCCATGTGTCACCGCGACTTTCCACGGTTGAGAGAGCAGTGACACTTATGATAGACACAGGCGCGGATATTAACTTGATTAAAATAAAAAATTTAACTAAAAAGACAATTATAAACGGAAAGAATAGTGCAACTAACTGGTATCTCTCCCGGCATACAAAAGACATTGTACTGTCGAACTCGTTATTTTCGGAGAGAGACCACATTTCACGCAATAGACATCACTTCCCTATTTCTACGGATGGAATATTAGGCAACGAGTTCCTTCGTTCCATTCCGACAAAAGTTGACTATATCAAGGAAGTGCTTATTGTAAATATAAAGAAATTCCATTTACGGTCGGCGACAAGGTTAGCATTCCACCTAGAACGTCGCGGGTAATTTTCTGTCACGTTATAAACGCCGATGTTAAAGACGGTTATATTCCGCGATTACAGCTTCCAAAGGGAGTTTATGCCGGCGAAGCACTGGTAGAAAATATAGACGGAAAAGCCTATTTCAGACTCATTAATACAACTTCGAGATTTGTTTCATTACAAATTCCAAAATTGGAACTTTTGGCATAATATAGGAACTCTTCCAAGTTTACCATGTGATTCCTATAAATCCACATCCGAAGTTGATAACTTAAACGAATGCTTGCAACCTTTATAATATATCCGAATTACCTTGCGCTGATCCAACTGAAAAGTAAAATTCAAGAATCTCCTAAACTCCAACCTTCTCCAGACCAGACTCCGTTAGAGCACTCCTCCGCCTTGATCACCTAAATACAGAAGAGGCAGAATCTGTTTCTAAATTATTAGACAAAAATGCAGATATTTTTCATCTTCCTGGCGAACCGCTTGGTTGCACCAACCTTTTACAACATCGAATATTACTACCGATGACATTTCCGGTGCACACCAGACAATATAGATTTCCGCCAATACATAAGGAAGAAGTAAAAAACAAACCTCGGAGTTGCTCAACGATGGCATAATAAGACCATCTCTTTCACCTTATAATTCACCCATTTGGATAGTACCGAAAAAGTCGGACTCAAAGGGTAACCCAAAGTGGCGATGGTGATCGATTATAGGAATCTTAACGAAAAAACGGTAGGAGATGCGTACCCTATACCAAATATTACGGAGATACTTGACCAACTCGGCGCGGCAAAATATTTTCTACTTTTGACCTGAAATCCGGATTTCATCAAATCGAAATGCATCCGGATGACCGCGCCAAGACAGCTTTCTCGACCCCGCATGTCATTATGATTTAATAGAATGCCATTTGGATTAAAAAACGCTCCAGCAACCTTTCAGAGGTTAATGGACCATGTCTTGACCGGTTTACAAGGCGCGAAATGTTTGTATATTTGGATGACGTGGTTCTTTACGCGAGATCACTCAACGAGCATCAGCGAAATTTAATAAACTCGCTCATTGTCTTCGTATAGCAAATCTAAAACTGCAGCCCGACAAATGTGAATTCCTCAGACGAGAAGTAGCTTATTTGGGCCATATATAGGAGAAAACGGCGTAAAGCCTGATCCAAAAATTAGAAGCAGTAAAACAATTTCCGCGTCCAACAAACATTAAATCAATTCGCCAATTTTTAGGTCTTGCTGGATATTACAGAAGATTTATACCAGCTTTTTCAAAAGTAGCAAAACCTCTAACTGATTTACTTAAAAAGGAGGCTTATTTCAGATGGGAATCCACCCAAGAAAACGCATTTTGCTCATTGCGTGATGCCTTATGCAAAGAACCAATTCTACAGTATCCAAATTTTTCTTTGCCTTTTAACGTTACAACGGACGCATCCGGTTATGCAATCGGCGCGCCGTGTTGAGTCAAGGCCCCGTCGGTAAGGATTTACCCATCTCCTATTGCTCGCGAATTTTAAATAAAGCTGAAATGAATTATTCTACTATTGAAAGAGATTATTGGCAATAGTCTTCGCTACAAATTATTTTAGGCCATATTTGTACGGCCGAGAATTTACCCTTATAACGATCACAAACCACTAGTTTGGCTTAAGTCGGTAAAAGACCCGACATCAAGATTAGTAAGTGGAGTTTGAAATTGGCTGAGTATACGTTTAAAATTATTTATAAACCAGGAACTGCAAATGCTAACGCTGACGCACTATCACGGAATCCGACAGAAATTAAAAAAGTACTTCCTATAAACACATACGATTCCGACGATAGTATTGTTCATTTGAAACCAAGGACACGATGACAGATAACGAGGACAGTGACCCCGACGTGACAACTGACGGCACAATGACCTCGACAACGCGTCACGATCAGCAACACCAACACTAGAGAACGAAAATACAGACAGTGAAAGCTCTAGTGACTACGAACGACTATACTCTCCACACACCAGCAAAAAACAAACAATAATTTAAATATGATAACACAAAATGTAGGAGTCTCACGAGACTCTCTACAATTAAGGCACGACAATATTGTAATATTTACTGATTTAAACGGCACACCTTGCGATACTGGTGCTAAACTACTAGAACAACAAAACTTATTCCACACTTAAAAGATTCGACTTAGCTCGTGCCAAAGTATCTAACATAGGGAAACATAAATTAATAATTATCCCTAAAAGAAAACATCGCAAACAGCGCAAAAGTGGAAACGATATACGAGGCAATTGGCTCCTTGCTCTCAGTAGTACGAGAGCTCGACTTAAAATCTATAAGCATAGCCAAGACACCAAGCTTAGATGGCATATTATGGCCTCGGATTCAAAGAAATTATGTAATACGTTTGATTCAGAAAATTGCTGCATTACTATCTGTTTAAATCAAATTTTAGTTCCTAAGTTAGAACAGCGAGATGACATTCTTGCCGAATGCCACTCCTCGCCTATTGGTGGGCACAAAGGCGTCACAAAAACATATAATAAAATTCGGCATAAGTATCATTGGCCAAATATGAAAAAGGACATTAGCGATTTTATTAAAATTGTACAAGTTGCCATTAAAGAAATTAGTAAGAGTAAAGTCCAAAGAACCAATGATACTTACTGATACGCCAGGAGCGGCATTCGACAAAATATCTATGGACATAGTCGGGCCACTCCCTGAAACTAAATCAGGAAATAAATATATTCTTACAATACAGGACGCACTTACAAAATATTTTATTGCTATACCTTACAAACGACTACGTCTAGATATTGCTGAGGGTTAGTTCATAATGTTTGCAATGTTTTCGGGGCACCTCGATCCATATTGACTGACCAGGGAACAAACTTTACTAGTTCACTTTTAAAGGCAATAGCCAAACAATATAATTTAAAACAAATAAGAACTACGGCGTTCCATCCTCAGTCAAATGGATCACTAGAGAGGTCTCATATTGTACTAATAGATATTTAAAAATTATATAGACAAAAGAGCGAGTGGGATAAGTGGTTAACACACGCCATGTTCGCCTATAACACCAGTACACACGGGAACTAGGTTTACCCCTCACGAACTGATATTCGCAAACAAGCTAACATACCTTCCGCAGACATACATACAAATGCAGCTTTAGACAATACATATTTAGAATACTATTTAGATCTCGTTAATAAAATTAAGACATCTCAGAACATAGCAAGACAAACCTGGTGGGAGCTAAAATTAGATCAAAATTTTACTACGATCGAAATGCTCGAGGTCAAGACTTAAAGGTTGGTCAATATATATCTTTTAAAAGAACCAACGACAAAACTCGGCAGTCAATATTCCGGCCCCCACCAGATTCTAGAACTGCTCCCTAAAAACAATATTAAGATTAACTTTAAGAATAAATGTAGAATCGTACACAAGGACAAGGTCAAAATCGCCAAAAATATATAAAATAAATATCTTTTAGTTTTGCGTATAAAATGAAGACGATACTGGGCATCCTTGTCATTTACCACATCACCGTAATATCCGCATTACTTGGCTACGATTGCGGAGGCACGGCGGCGAACATCACAACGGTCTCACTACTGGAGACAGGAGAGTGCGACCTCCCCAATACAACTGTCAACAAAACAAAAACATACGTGCAACTGTTACAATTAGTAGACTACGATAGTACCATGGTGTTTCAGTGCAGAGTAGAAATCGACAGAACAATATACTATTGCGGGATGAGTTCGCACATCTCAGCCGTGCATAACGGTCGACGCGTGTACTTACTCGAAATCTCACGCGAAGTGTGCAGTTCAATCATTAAAACGGGAACTCTTTCATTAAACTCTTTCACTCAAATAAGTGGTCTTAAAGTCAACACAACGGACTTTCGAAGTATAACGCTGGCAGGTTCAATCGGCATCGACGGCAGGTGCCAAGGAACGCAATATTCCGACGCCGACGGAACGTGGGAAAGTGTCGTGGTTCAAGGGGTAGTGCGTACGAATATAAGAACGTATACGGGAATAGTTAAAATCAAAATAATTCCATAGCATTAAGAGGACACATCCAGTGTTCCTTCTCGGAGACTTGCTTCACCGATGAGAATGGAATGCATTCTGGACAGTCATTCCCAAGGTCTTCGTGCCATTTCGAGATGTATTCTGCGCTATCGGGAGAAGCGGTTAAATGACCACACTCGACAGTAATTCGCACATCTACGCAGTGACTGAGGGCGAAACGACATTCGCATTAATGGGAAAACACAAGAAAAACGTATGCGGTTACAAACTCATAAAGACCGAGCATCCAAAATTATTTATCCTGGAACTGGACGAGATAGGACATTCACATCAAGAACAAAATTATCAACCAACAATATGGATTTATTTACTTATGTCAATTCCAAATTTGTTTATGTAGAAAAAACATCATCAAACCAAATGGAAAATTTATATAATAATGTCCCTACAACAACGATGCAACTGAACGGAAGTCATCAAACGCACTCGCACTTGCAGTACTACTCCCTGACGTTTTTGCGGTAACAATTATGAAGGCCCCAGGATACATGGCGTCATCGGTGGAGAAGTAGCGCACATCATTAAATGCCCCTGTTCCAGTTAAAATTAGCACACGATAGTTGTTTTCGGGAACTTCCGGTAACACCAAAACGCAAGTATGTTCCTAAGACCACATCTAGAATTTGGTAAAGCGAGGCACGCAGGAGCCCTGTAATTTTTACTCCCCCCATATACTTTGTCGAAGGCGTCTGGTACCAACTACTGCCAAAACCAACTTATGTTAAGAACCACATATCTTACAACCACAAACCGAAGCAATTGGAATACACCGATGCGGGCTCCCTCGCGACAAGCGGTATCTATTCACAAGCGGACCTAGAAAATCTACGGGACCACGTCTGTTCCCAATGAACAACCTTCAATAATAATCATATCGCAAGAGGAGCCGCCGGAAAGGAAATAAACTCGGAAACATTAAATTTTGTGAATCTTGTGAGTGAAAGTTGAAATGCAAAAAACTAACCGAAAAGGTTACCACACGTTGTGGAATGGAGACTATTAAAGTTCGGAACCGTCGTGCGGCAATATTAGGTATAGTTTTCATCTTCAAACTATTAAAATTAGTGATCGATTCTATTTTGCGCGGTTATGCATTTGCTACGGTGTATGGGTGGAGTCTGCACCTTCTTGGCGCTATTTTTGGGGTCATTAACAAACCTCTTAGCACCTGAAAAAAACGGAAGTGCGCCCAAAAGTCCACCGTAGACGTAAAGAAATAGAATTAAGGGAAATCGTATCGGAACAACAGGAGTTCAAATCACAAGCGATTCTCAACCTCAAAGTCATGTAAGCTGTACGTTTCGATTTCGAAGACAATCTCCCAAGTGTTATTGATTCTTTACGAAGCACCAGAAAATAGTTTTTTGGTTGCTTCTTCTTTAAGGGGGGAGGTGTCACGTCTAGTGACGATTCAATATACCAAAACGTACCATCCAATGATTTGTGATTTGTCCTTCCGTCCATATACGAAAATTTTTGAAATTTTATCACTTATATATTTTTACTGTACCAAATTACACATACCCTAGTTACGATTACCGATTTATTAAAATAATTTACCTTGTACTTAACTATAACTGTCTAATAATTACATTCTTATTCATCGTACATTCTATTTTGTATAAGTACTCT
>NW_025113142.1:0-30775 GCF_010416935.1 Polistes fuscatus | reverse complement strand
TAATAATAAAAACAAATAGTTAATAACATTTATTATAAAGCAATCATGTAGCCAGCAATAAGGTAATTCCAACATTCGTTAATAAAGCCCACGTGCCATGAAAGGAACTCTCTTGGCTCAAGTATAAGGCGCACGTGCAGTTCTGGGATTTCTGCCTGATAGCAACCCTGATACTTTCGTCGCTACCGGGAATTAGCGCTTGATAGTAAATGATATTTTTTCGAGGCAATTCCATTCCCAGCTGACGACAGCAGTTTAGTAGCTTGATTGTAACTAATATTATTCACACGTGCAAACTTAAACGATCAGCAGATTCCTTTCCCAGCGGGTGGTAAGAGTCGGTAGTGGAGGAACACCTAGCGCGAGTGGGGGTACCTCCCACTCTGCCGTACGGACTCGACGTGGGGAGCTTAGAGACTCCTCTCCGGCAGTCTACGGCACCTCTATACTCTAACACTTAAATCTTAATTACCTCTGTTAATTATTTTATACTTATACATTTGTGCTTGAAAAGTCTCTCTTCCACACGCTTATTTTATACAAGACAAGTCTTTTTCAAGATAGTCTTTTTTATACGTTAACATTTAATTAACTTGGAAGACAGACTTTCTCATAATTATAATAAATTATTACAAATATAGTTAATAATTTATCCAATTTACTATTATTGCTTGATTATACAATTTTTATGTAAGAGTTCGTACACGTCGCGCAGTTTAATCGTTATTACAATTTGCGTACAGTAAACGCACTTTAACACGCCACATTTATAATCCGTGTTACATTTGTAATATCCGTGTGACCAGTTACAACAAGTGATCAACATTGTGTAACCACTTGTGCACCTCTTGTTTGTTTAACATTGAGAATATACTTTAGTTTTACCTATTAATCAAGTGATATTCATTTAATAACAACAACCTTTTTACACCGAAATCCTGTGACTACCTAATCAACGCAATTGATTCTAAGGAGCTTGGGTCCGTGGATTATCGGCATTCAGCCACAATCGTATTTTAAAGGACATATTCATCTATTTCAAGGGTACGTACCCCTCATCCATCATAACCTTGCAAGTTATTAATTGGCCAGATTCCGTGGTTTTGAACGTTCTGATCCTCCGGTGGACCTCTTCGTCCCTTTAACTTATACCCCTGGTACTCCAGGTCCATCTCCGCCCGTCCTAACCTCCCCAGCTCAAACTCCAAGACGGCAGAACACTAACGCCTGATTTTGATAGTGAAGGCGAAATAGAAGAGAGATCGAGGATTTGAGGCGTGAAATTAGGAATATGAAGAATAGCTCCTTTTGCCCCCCCCTTCCTATTTGCCAAATTCCTCTTTAAAGTTACGGGAATATATAGAAATGTCCCGAAGTTCGACGGACACAACCTCACCGTAACGCAATTTTCTAGGGCGTGTCGGCGCGCACTTGACTCCTTACCAGCGGGTTATTCACCCGAGGTGGAGGCGTCTCTCACTAGACTGCTTCTTTCAAAACTTAGTGGTCATGCGTATCTAGTAACAGAAGGCCTTAAGATCGATAGGGTCGAACACCTTATAGATAGACTAAAGGACGCATTCCTTCCTTCCCGCGGGTCAAATTATTATCAGGAAAGCTCTCTACGCAATTTATGAGACCGGGCGAACACGCGCTCGATTATTTTGGGAGGTGAGAGAACTCACTCAGTCGATTCTAGACGAAACGGCGAAAGAGTCGGGGCGTTTGGGGCGCGGGATGGAAATGGTGATCGAGAGAGAGGGATTAGACGCATTCGTTAGGGGTCTTCCTCGGCGACTATAAAACAGAATTAAGATTTTGAAAGATTAATAACTTTGACGAACGTCTTAGTCTGCCTCCATAAAATAGAAAACGGATCAAGAGGAAGACGATAAGTTAAGTACTTCAATAAATAAAAATCGCGTCGCGAACGTGAGACCATTTAACAGTACTATTAACTGTAATTATTGTAAAAGAGATGGGCATTTGGAAAGCAGTTGTTGGCAAAAGAATGGGTATCCTTTCCCTTCCAATTCCGAGCAAAAACCTCCTAGTAAGCCTGGATCCCCTACTAAATTTAGGTCTCCTTCCAAGAAAAAGACCCCATTAAAGAAATGCCAGTATTGTAAAAAACCTTGGGCACCAATTCTCGAGTGTAGAAAACTTAAATATAAAATCGAGAATCTCAATTCGGGAAACTTGAAAAGGGGCGCGAACGAAGACGCGCGTCGCTCCCCCACTCCCAAGGAGCGTCCACGAAGCCCAAGTCCGAAAGCGGGCCCGTCGAAATCAAACACATAACGAAAATAATATTTGGACGGCTCCATGTGTCACCGCGACTTCTCCATGGTTGAGAGAAGCAGTGACACTTATGATAGACACAGGCGCGGATATTAACTTGATTAAAATAAAAAATTTAACTAAAAGGACAATTATAAACACAGAAAGAATAGTGCAACTAACTGGTATCTCTCCCGGCATACAAAAGACATTAGGTACTGTCGAACTCGTTATTTTCGGAGAGAAGACCACATTTCACGCAATAGACAATCACTTCCCTATTTCTACGGATGGAATATTAGGCAACGAGTTCCTTCGTTCCATTCCGACAAAAGTTGACTATATCAAGGAAGTGCTTATTGTAAAATATAAAGAAATTCCATTTACGGTCGGCGACAAGGTTAGCATTCCACCTAGAACGTCGAGGGTAATTTTCTGTCACGTTATAAACCGCCGATGGTAAAGACGGTTATATTCCGCGATTACAGCTTCCAAGGGAGTTTATGCCGGCGAAGCACTGGTAGAAAATATAGACGGAAAAGCCTATTTCAGACTCATTAATACAACTTTGAGATTTGTTTCATTACAAATTCCAAAATTGGAACTTTTGGCATATAATATAGGAACTCTTCCAAGTTTACCATGTGATTCCTATAAATCCACATCCGAAGTTGATAACTTAAACGAATGCTTGCACACTGTTTTAATATCTCCGAATTCCCTTGCGCTGATCCAACTGAAACAAGTAAAATTCAAGAATCTCCTAAAACTCCAACCTTCTCCAGACCAGACTCCGTTAGAGCACTCCTCCGCCTTGATCACCTAAATACAGAAGAGGCAGAATCTGTTTTTAAATTATTAGACAAAAATGCAGATATTTTTTCATCTTCCTGGCGATCCGCTTGGTTGCACCAACCTTTTACAACATCGAATAATTACTACCGATGACATTCCGGTGCACACCAGACAATATAGATTTCCGCCAATACATAAGGAAGAAGTAAAGAAACAAACCTCGGAGTTGCTCAACGATGGCATAATAAGGCCATCTCTTTCACCTTATAATTCACCCATTTGGATAGTACCGAAAAAGTCGGACTCAAGGGGTAACCCAATGTGGCGGATGGTGATCGATTATAGGAATCTTAACGAAAAAACGGTAGGAGATGCGTACCCTATACCAAATATTACGGAGATACTTGACCAACTCGGCGCAGCAAATATTTTTCTACTTTTGATCTAAAATCCGGATTTCATCAAATCGAAATGCATCCGGATGACCGCGCCAAGACAGCTTTCTTGACCCCGCATGGTCATTATGAATTTAATAGAATGCCATTGGATTAAAAAACGCTCCAGCAACCTTTCAGAGGTTAATGGACCATGTCTTGACCGGTTTACAAGGCGAAGAAATGTTCGTATATTTGGATGACGTGGTTCTTTACGCGAGATCACTCAACGAGCATCAAGCGAAATTTAATAAACTCGCGCATTGTCTTCGTATAGCAAATCTAAAACTGCAGCCCGACAAATGTGAATTCCTCAGACGAGAAGTAGCTTATTTGGCCATATTATAGGAGAAAAACGGCGTAAAGACTGATCCAAAAAATTAGAAGCAGTAAAACAATTTCCGCGTCCAACCAACATTAAATCGATTCGCCAATTTTTAGGTCTTGCTGGATATTACAGAAGATTTATACCAGCTTTTAAAAAGTAGCAAAACCTCTAACTGATTTACTTAAAAAGGAGGCTTATTTCAGATGGGAATCCACCCAAGAAAACGCATTTTGCTCATGCGTGATGCCTTATGCAAAGAACCAATTCTACAGTACCCAAATTTTTCTTTGCCTTTTAACGTTACAACGGACGCATCCGGTTATGCAATCGGCGCCGTGTTGAGTCAAGGCCACGTCGGTAAGGATTTACCAATCTCCTATTGCTCGCGAATTTTAAATAAAGCTGAAATGAATTATTCTACTATTGAAAGAGAATTATTGGCAATAGTCTTCGCTACAAATTATTTTAGGCCATATTTGTACCGCCGAGAATTTACCCTTATAACTGATCACAAACCACTAGTTTGGCTTAAGTCGGTAAAAGACCCGACATCAAGATTAGTAAAGTGGAGTTTGAAATTGGCTGAGTATACGTTTAAAATTATTTATAAACCAGGAACTGCAAATGCTAACGCTGACGCCCTATCACGGAATCCGACAGAAATTAAAAAAGTACTTCCTATAAACACATACGATTCCGACGATAGTATTGTTCATTTGAAACCAAGGACACGATGACAGATAACGAGCACAGTGACCCCGACGTGACAACTGACGGCACAGATGACCTCGACAAAGCGTCAGGGTTGCGTCAGGGTTGCGTCAGGGTTGCGTCAGGGTTGCGTCAGGGTCCCCCCCGTGGGTAGGGGGTAGTAGAATACTCCCACAGTACTCCCTGCTTGTCGTAAGAGGCGACTAAAAGGGATGGTATGAATGGTGTGTGATTGTTCTCTGCGTGGCTATTCCTACCTTTAATTCTGTCTATCCCCTCTTTTCTACTCTTTCTTTGCCTCTTGCTTCTTTCTTTTCCTTTCCTTTCCGACTGGGCTTGTGCCTAATTTGATGTATTAAAATGAAAGGTACAAGATCAGTTAACAACCCGTGTGGAAGGGACATCCACACACCGGCGGTGCTAGGTGGTGTTATGGCAGGCCACCCTCCGTCGTCATCATACGACTGCTATGAGTCTGGGGTAGGCGACCCGGCCCCGACTCTGGTAACCAATACGGGAAGCTGTTCGCAGGTAGGCGACCTGGCCTGCGGATCGACCAATGTCTCAGGAAGGGATGATATGGAGTCCGACTCTCCAACTGTCGGATCCATACGGAAGAGGGCTAGGCCGATGGCCTACTCAACGTCATCAGATGACGAAGTAATTGATTTAACAAGTATGGAGGGAGTTTTGTCAGAGAAGCCATCAGTCTCCAATCTGGAATCAGGGAGACTGATAGACCTAATCCTAGATCATGCTGCCGAGGCCGAAATAAAAAGGAAGACCTGCGGCAATATCAAGGGGGAAATATCCGGGAAGATGAAGTCCTGTCACCTGGGTATAATAGAGGTCGCTAAGGAGCTGCAGGCTCGAAACAGGTTGAGCTGCAGCGCAGACATTCGAGAGTCGTTAGAACAGCTACGCTCCGAGACTAGAGCCACGAACATCAGGCTCAAACAACTCGAGGAGGAGTGTTCGCGTCTTAGACGCGAAATCAAACGTAAAGATGTACTCCTTGAGAAGGCTACCAAGAAGAACAATAGTAACATCGGGAACCCTCCAGCAACGGAAATGGCTGCACCAAATAAGCGTACTCAGTCTTTCGCTGAGGAAAGACTGGTTGCAGCTAGAAAAGATGAGAATTTGGACGGCGGGGCGACGATGAGGGTTCTTGCTGAATTGGCTAAATCCATCACAGCCATTCAGCAGGAACTGAAAACAATGAAAGAAGGACGGGGCTCTTACGCTCAGGTTGCGGCACGACCACGAGTTGCCCCCTCGACGGCGACACAGATGCCACTGACCCCCATCCAGACGGGATGGGTTCATGGAGGTCAGGAGAAGGGGTAGGGCTTCGATGCCTATTAGGGGGCCCTTGCCCAAACAGTCGAGTACCGGGAGGGTTGCCCCCCCCACTGTGGAAAAAAAGAAGAAGAAGAAGAAGAAGAAGAAGCAAACCACGAGGACCAGGGAAACCGCCGCAGTCTCTCTGACCTGCGAGGGAGGAGCCTCCTACCTGGAGGCTTTAAGGAAATTGGAGGGAAGCATAAACCTTGACACCATAGGGGTCAAGAAGCTTTCTTACAGAAGGGGCCTCACGGGCTCCTTCATTTGGGAAGTCCGCGGCAAAGACGCCCAGATGAAGGCGGACAGGGTCGCGGAGGCGATGAGGGGGGTCCTCCCTGAGGCCAAAATTTTGAGGCCTCAGAGGACCTCTCCCATCAGGTTGGAGGGTTTATACCCAACAACCACCCTCACCGCGATTAGGTGCGCGCTGTTGGAGGGGAGGTCGGGCATTGACCCGAACCTAATTACTATGGGGGAAATCCGACCGGGCAGGGGTGGCCGCTACGAGGCCACGGTGGTGGCACCGACGGCCCTTGCCCGGGCGGCTATAGACAGAGGAAACATTCTGGTGGGGTGGGGGAGAGTGCGGGTCTTCCCTGTTCGACCCAGGCCCCTGAGATGCCACAGGTGTCTCGCAAGGGGCCACGTTGCGGCCTTTTGCCCGGCACCTTCCGCGAGAACGGGTGTTTGTTTCCGGTGTGGTGAGCCGGGACACGTCGCTCGCGCGTGTGGGGCCGGCCCCAAGTGTCCGGTCTGTGCGGAGGCGGGTCGGCCCAGACCTCGCACAGGGCGGGTTCCTGGGAGTGCCCACTGGTGCCTCCCATTAGACGCAGGGAACAGATACTGGTGGTTGCGGACAAAACGTCGCGCCAGTGCGAGTGAGTGATGTACCGGCCGACAATAGTGCGGGACCGAGTGTGGGACCTAGTTGGGCCCAGTGATCGATGCAATGGAGGTTGAGCAGGCGGCTCCTGCCTCTCCATGCAGTCCTAATACTATTTTAGAGTAAATGGCGGTGATCCAAGTCAACCTCAACCATGCGCGTAGGGCCCAGGATCTGCTGGGCCAGCGAATGAGGGAGGTTGAGGCGGACATCGCCATAATATCGGAACCGTGGTGGGTTCCCCCTGGGGATGAGAGATGGCTCTCATCCCTGGGGGGGTCGCCCCTCGCTGCGATTCTCGCGAGCAAAAGCGGAGGAACCTGTAGCCTAGTGCGCAGGGGTTTGTTTTTTGTGGCCGCTAAATGGGGGGACTCGCTGGTAGTTTCAGTCTACTTTCCCCCCAGCGAGGATATTAGCAAATTTAGTAGACTCCTTGACGAGCTCGAAGAGCTCTTAGGAACATTTCCTGCTCTTCCAGCGTGGTTGCCGGAGACTTTAATGCCCGGTCACAAAGATGGGATCCGGAAGGCAGAAGTAACCTAAGGGGAGAGTTGCTCTGCTTGTGGGCCAATAGGTTGAATCTAAGCCTGGGCAACCAGGTTGGCCACCCCACGTGCGTTCGGCCGCAAGGGTCGAGCGTTATAGACCTTACGTGGGATCTCCGACAGCCATCGTCCGCTTATCGGATTGGAAAGTAGATGAGGCCGAGTCCCTATCCGACCATATGTATGTTATATTTAATTACAGACGTGAGGCTACAGGCCTCCGAAGCCTTTGCTCCAGGGATAGACATTTCCCTAAATGGAACACGAGGGCTGTGGATGAGGATAGGCTTGCCGCAGCCCTCGTATCCGCGAACTGGACACGTGACTTTGGTGCCAGATTGGAGGATACTGTGAAATGGGTGAATAACACTCTAGAAAGTGCGAGTGATATGGCCATGTCGAGGGTGAGATCCTCTGTTAGCAGGGGGCGTGCGGTGGCATGGTGGTCGCCGGGGATTGCGGCCCTGCGAAGGGAGGCCATGGCGTCGAGAAGACGGTATCAGAGGGCTAGACATAGTGGGGATCAGGCCAGGATCCGGGAGTGCCTGGGAGTAGGAGGGAGGCCAAGAAGAACCTGGTCCGTGCTATCAGGAGGGCCAAGGCGTCGGCCTGGAGGGACTTCCTCACTACTATCGAGGAAGATCCCTGGGGGAGACCATACAAGCTTGTCATGGACAAGCTCAGAGCTCGTGGTCTCCCCCCCCTTACTGAGACACTGGACCCTTCCCTCCTCACGAGAATCGTCGCATCTCTGTTTCCGGGTGGTGGCAGGCTGATGGCACCTAACAACAACTTGGTGGCCTCGGAGGATGTCACCGTTACTAGTGGGGAAGTGCGCGAGGCCGCCTTAAAAATCGGCCTTGGGAGGCTCCGGGTCCAGATGGGATCCCTGGCCTGGTGGTAAAAAGAGCTGCCGTCTATTGCGGTAGGGGCCTGGCCGAGTGTTTCTCGACGTTATTAAGAAGAGGAGTATTCCCGCGGCCATGGAAGAGGGCGAAACTTGTCCTCATTAGGAAGGCGAACGATCGGGATGACGATTCACCCAGCTCCTACAGGCCTATCTGCTTGTTGAGTGAGGTGGGGAAGCTGTACGAAAGAGTGATTGTCTCCAGGGTGAGCGGTTTCTTGAACCGGGAGGGGATCCTCTCTCCCTGCCAATATGGCTGCAGGGTGGGGTATTCCACCATTGGGGCCATAGAAGAAGTTAAACGGTACATACAGGAGTGCGTGTGTGATGGACGAGTGGGCGTCCTAGTGCTAATCGACGTTGCGAACGCTTTTAACTCGCTCCCCTGGAGAACAGTGATAGAAGCTATGGAGGGTGGCGGCTTCCCCACCTACCTAGTGAATACGATAAGGAACTATTTTAAGGATCGGCTCCTGTCCTTCATTGGAAGGCAGGGCACTATCAGGAACGTTAGCGTGACATGTGGGGTCCCACAGGGTTCTGTCCTGGGCCCCACACTGTGGAACATCGCCTACGACCGGGTCCTCCGTGTCCCGCTGCCGGGGGGGTCTCGTGTCGTCTGCTATGCGGATGACACGGCCCTCCTGTCAGCGGGGCGGGACCCGGCTAGTGCGATGTTAGCGTGCGAGAGGGACCTCGAGGTCCTAGTAAATGAGATAGAGAGTTTGGGCCTTAAAGTGGCGCCGCACAAAACGGAGGCGATGGCCTTCCCTGCCTCTGCCTTCCGCAGACGCAGGATTGCTCCCCCCCCTGTGATCAGACTCAGGGGGGTTTGTATTGCGGTTAAGCCCAGCGTGAAATACCTGGGCATAGTATTAGATGCAGACTTGTCATTTAGGCCCCACTTCGAGGCCTTAATTCCTAGAGTGCAGGGGATCCTTCGGTCCATTGGGAGGATCCTTCCGAACCTTCACGGACCGAGGGAAAAGAAGCGACGCCTCTACTGCAGCGTGATCCACTCCGTGCTCCTTTATGGTGCTCCGGTGTGGTGGCGCGCTGTTGTGGAAGATCAGAGGGTCAGGCGGGCTGTTCGGGCCCTGCAAAGAAGGGTAGCAATCAGGGTGTGTTGCGCGTATAAAACGGTTTCCTTCCATGCGGCAATGATGGTCGCGGGGATTATTCCCCTCGACCATCTGGCGCCGCTGCTGGCGGACGTCTACGCAGCGGTCCGGGAAGCGGAGGATCCCGTTTCTCCTAGGACAAGGGCCGTGCTGGGCGCTATTGCCAAGAGGAGGGCAATTGCCTCATGGAAGGAAGAAGAAGTAAGTCTCGTTAGCGCAATTGGAGCAACGGGGGTGAGCGTGAGGGCAGCCATCGCTTCCAGGTTGGATGAGTGGGTTGGAAGGCCGTTTTCTTTGGAAACGACCTTCCACACCACTCAGCTAAAGACTGGCCATGGCTGCTTTCCCGCGTACCTATACGGTATCAGGAAGGCAGACTCCCCGCGGTGTTTTCACTGCGATGCGGGGAACGATGATGCCGATCACACACTGATTGAGTGCCCTGCGTGGATGGATGAGAGGGCCTCCTTGGTCAGGGTTGCGTCAGGGTTGCGTCAGGGTTGCGTCAGGGTTGCGTCAGGGTTGCGTCAGGGTTGCGTCAGGGTTGCGTCAGGGTGCGTCAGGGTCCCCCCGTGGGTAGGGGGTAGTAGAATACTCCCACAGTATTCCCTGCTTGTCGTAAGAGGCGACTAAAAGGGACGGTATGAATGGTGTGTGATTGTTCTCTGCGTGGCTATTCCTACCTTTAATTCTGTCTATCCCCTCTTTTCTATTCTTTCTTGCCTCTTACTTCTTTCTTTTCCTTTCCTTTCCGACTGGCTTGTGCCAAAAAATTTATAATGAAAAATATGAAGAGCACAAAGTCAGTTTTGTCAATGTGTGGTTCGGATGTCCACACACCGGCGGTGTTAGGTGGTGGTGTAGCAGGCCACCCTCCGTCGTCATCATGTGTCTGCTATGGATCGAGGGTAGGCGACCCGGCCCCGATCCTAGAAAATGCTTCGGGAAGCTGTTCGCGGGTAGGCGACCTGGCCTGCGAACCGACGTATGCTACAGGAAGAGAAGACGGGGAATTCGACTCTCCAGCGGTCGGTTCCATAAGGAAAAGGGCGAGGCCGATGGCCTACTCCTCGTCGTCCGAGGAGGAGGTTATCGACCTCACCAACCTGGACGGTGATCCATCCAGACCGTCCACGGTTCAGCTGGAATCAGGGAGTCTGATCCAGAAACTGTTGGATCATGCCGCAGAGGCCGAGGCCAGGCGTAAGCGATGCGGCAATATAAAGGGCGAGATCTCTGGTCAGATGAAAATCTGTCATCTGGAGATCGCAAACATCGCCAGGGTTGCGTCAGGGTTGCGTCAGGGTTGCGTCAGGGTTGCGTCAGGGTTGCGTCAGGGTCCCCCCCGTGGGTAGGGGGTAGTAGAATACTCCCACAGTATTCCCTGCTTGTCGTAAGAGGCGACTAAAAGGGACGGTATGAATGGTGTGTGATTGTTCTCTGCGTGGCTATTCCTACCTTTAATTCTGTCTATCCCCTCTTTTCTATTCTTTCTTTGCCTCTTACTTCTTTCTTTTCCTTTCCTTTCCGACTGGCTTGTGCCAAAAAATTTATAATGAAAAATATGAAGAGCACAAAGTCAGTTTTGTCAATGTGTGGTTCGGATGTCCACACACCGGCGGTGTTAGGTGGTGGTGTAGCAGGCCACCCTCCGTCGTCATCATGTGTCTGCTATGGATCGAGGGTAGGCGACCCGGCCCCGATCCTAGAAAATGCTTCGGGAAGCTGTTCGCGGGTAGGCGACCTGGCCTGCGAACCGACGTATGCTACAGGAAGAGAAGACGGGGAATTCGACTCTCCAGCGGTCGGTTCCATAAGGAAAAGGGCGAGGCCGATGGCCTACTCCTCGTCGTCCGAGGAGGAGGTTATCGACCTCACCAACCTGGACGGTGATCCATCCAGACCGTCCACGGTTCAGCTGGAATCAGGGAGTCTGATCCAGAAACTGTTGGATCATGCCGCAGAGGCCGAGGCCAGGCGTAAGCGATGCGGCAATATAAAGGGCGAGATCTCTGGTCAGATGAAAATCTGTCATCTGGAGATCGCAAACATCGCCAGGGAGCTTCAGGCTCGAAATGCCACGAGCTGTGGCCCCGATGTTAGGGAGGCCCTGGACCAACTACGGGCGGAAACGAGGGCCACCAATGCCAGGCTGAAGCACCTGGAGGAGGAATGTTCGCGCTTAAGACGCGAACTTAAAAGAAAAGATGCGCTCCTGGAAAAGATGAAATCGGGAGGGGGAGCAAACGTCCCACCTGGACCCAACGCTGGGGGTGGGACCCATACGGCTGCTCCAAACAACAGAAATCAGGAGAGACTGACTGCGGCTAGGAACGCAGAGGGGAGTCTGGATGGCGGGGCAACGGCTAGGATCCTTACGGAACTGGCGAGGGCTGTCGTTGCCATCCAGGAGGACATCAGAGGGATGAAACAGGGAGGTGGCACATACGCACAGGTTGCAGCTAGGCAACGGGTTGCCCCTCCGACGGCTACTGCGGCACCGCCGGTTCCTGTCCCGGTCAGGGATGGGTTTACGGTAGTCAAAAGAAGGGGCAGGGCTGTGATACCTGCTGGGGGGCCCTTGCCGGCACAACCAGGCGCTGGGAAGGTTGCCCCCCCCACTGGGAATCCTCAGAAGAGGAAGAATAAGAAGAAGAAGAAAGCCAAGAGGACCAGGGAGACCGCCGCAGTCTCCTTGACCTGCGAGGGAGGAGCCTCCTACCTGGAGGCTCTCAAAAAGTTGGAAGGGAATATAAACCTTGAAACCATAGGTGTCAAGGGACTTGCTTACAGAAGGGGCCTCACGGGCTCCTTCATTTGGGAGGTTCGCGGCAAGGACGCCCAAACAAAGGCGGACAGGGTCGCGGAGGCGATGAGGGGGGTCCTCCCTGAGGCCAAAATTTTGAGGCCTCAGAGGACCTCCCCCATCAGGTTGGAGGGTTTGTACCCAACAACCACCCTCACCGCGATTAGGTGCGCCTTGTTGGAGGGGAGGTCGGGCATTGACCCGAACCTAATTACCATGGGGGAAATCCGACCGGGCAGGGGTGGCCGCTACGAGGCCACGGTGGTGGCACCGACGGCCCTTGCCCGGGCGGCTATAGACAAAGGTAACATTCTGGTTGGGTGGGGGAGAGTGCGGGTCTTCCCTGTTCGACCCAGGCCCCTGAGATGCCACAGGTGTCTCGCAAGGGGCCACGTTGCGGCCTTTTGCCCGGCACCTTCCGCGAGAACGGACGTTTGTTTCCGGTGTGGTGAGCCGGGACACGTCGCTCGCGAGTGTGGGGCCGGCCCCAAGTGTCCGGTCTGTGCGGAGGCGGGTCGCCCCCAGACCTCGCACAGGGCGGGTTCCTGGGAGTGCCCACTGGTGCCTCCCATTAGACGCAGGGAACAGATGCTGGTGGTCGCGGACAAAAACGCCGCGCCAGTGCGAGTGAGTGATATACCGGCCGACAATAGTGCGGGACCGAGTGCGGGACCTAGTGCGGGCCCAGCGATCGATGCAATGGAGGTTGAGCAGGCGGCTCCTGCCTCTCCATGCAGACTTAATACTATTTTAGAGTAAAATGGCGGTGATCCAAGTCAACCTCAACCATGCGCGTAGGGCCCAGGATCTGCTGGGCCAGCGAATGAGGGAGGTTGAGGCGGACATCGCCATAATATCGGAACCGTGGTGGGTTCCCCCTGGGGATGAGAAATGGCTCTCATCCCTGGGGGGGTCGCCCCTCGCCGCGATTCTCGTGAGCAAAGGCGGAGGAACCTGCAGCCTAGTGCGCAGGGGTTTGTTTTTTGTGGCCGCTAAATGGGGGGACTCGCTGGTAGTCTCTGTCTACTTTCCCCCCAGCGAGGATATCAGTAAATTTTGTAGACTCCTTGATGAGCTCGAAGAGCTCTTAGGATCATTTCCCACGCTTCCAGCGTTGGTTGCCGGAGACTTTAATGCCCGGTCCCACAGTTGGGATCCGGAAGGCAGAAGTAACCTAAGGGGTGAGTTGCTCTGCATGTGGGCCAATAGGTCGAACCTAAGCCTGGGCAACCAGGTTGGCCACCCCACGTGCGTTCGGCCGCAAGGGTCGAGCGTTATAGACCTTACGTGGGGATCTCCGACAGCCATCGTCCGCTTATCGGATTGGAGGGTGGATGAGGCCGAGTCCCTTTCGGACCACCTGTATGTTATATTTAACTATAGGCGTGAGGCTGCAGGCTTCCGAAGCCTTTGCTCTAGGGAGAGAATTTTTCCTAGGTGGGATGCGAGGGCTGTGGACGAGGATAGGCTCGCCGCAGCCCTCGTATCCGCCGACTGGACACGGAACAATGGTGCCAGTGGGGAAGACTTAGTGCGGTGGTTGAACTGTTCCTTGGTCAGGGCATGTGACTTTGGATGCCTCGGGTCAGAACAGGAGTGAACCGGGTGAGTGTGGTGCCGTGGTGGTCTCGGGAGATTGCCGCCCTTAGGAGGGAGGCAATGCTCTCGAGAAGAAGGCTTCAAAGGGCTCGACGCAGCGGCGACCTGGCTAGGATAGGGAGTGCCTACACAGCAGGAGGGAGGCCAAGAGGGGTTTGGTCCGTGCTATCAGGAGGGCCAAGGCTTCGGCCTGGAGGGACTTCCTCACTACCATCGAGGAAGATCCCTGGGGGAGGCCATATAAGCTTGTGATGAACAAGCTTAGAGCTCGGGGTCTCCCCCCCCTTACTGAGGCACTGGACCCCTCTCTGCTGGCCACAACCATCGAAACCCTGTTTCCGAGGGACGGCCAACCAGTGTCCCCGAACGAAGACCTGCGGGACCTGGCTGGGGTGGAGGTGCTGCCGGAAGAGGTGCGCAGGGCCGCTACCAAGATTGGCCTTGGAAGGGCACCAGGCCCTGATGGTGTGCCGGGACTGGTGGTGAAAAAGGCTGCTGACATCTGCAGCGGGGGACTGGCTCGATGCTTCTCTGACCTCTTGAGGAACGGCGTGTTCCCGGAGCGCTGGAAGAGGGCCGGGCTGGTCCTCATAAGAAAGAGGACTGGGGAGGACATCTCACCGGGTTCATTCAGGCCCATATGCCTGCTGGATGAGGTGGGGAAGTTATTCGAGAGGGTGATCGTCTCCAGGGTGAGCGAGTTTTCGGAACTTAGAAGTGTACTATCGCCGAGCCAACATGGCTTCAGGGTGGGCCATTCCACCCTTGGGGCTGTTGGGGAGGTCAAACGTTATATACAGGAGTGCGCGAGTGAGGGACGGGTTGGTGTCCTAGTGTTGTTGGACATTGCCAACGCGTTTAACTCGCTCCCCTGGATGACCGTTATTGACTCAATGACGAGGTGTGGCTTCCCCACCCATCTAGTTAATATTACTAAGGACTTTTTTAGGAATAGGCTCCTGTCCTTTATAGGAGGACAGGGCACTCTACATAACGTAAGCGTGACGTGTGGGGTCCCACAGGGTTCTGTCCTGGGCCCCACACTGTGGAACATCGCCTACGACCGGGTCCTCCGGGTCCCGCTGCCGGGGGAGTCTCGTGTCGTCTGCTATGCGGATGACACGGCCCTCCTGTCAGCGGGGCGGGACCCGGCTAGTGCGATGTTAGCGTGCGAGAGGGACCTCGAGGTCCTAGTGAATGAGATAGAGAGTTTGGGCCTTAAAGTGGCGCCGCACAAAACGGAGGCGATGGCCTTCCCTGCCTCTGCCTTCCGCAGACGCAGGATTGCTCCCCCCCCTGTGATCAGACTCAGGGGGGTTTGTATTGCGGTTAAGCCCAGCGTGAAATACCTGGGCATAGTATTAGATGCAGACTTGTCATTTAGGCCCCACTTCGAGGCCTTAATTCCTAGAGTGCAGGGGATCCTTCGGTCCATTGGGAGGATCCTTCCGAACCTTCACGGACCGAGGGAAAAGAAGCGACGCCTCTACTGCAGCGTGATCCACTCCGTGCTCCTTTATGGTGCTCCGGTGTGGTGGCGCGCTGTTGTGGAAGATCAGAGGGTCAGGCGGGCTGTTCGGGCCCTGCAAAGAAGGGTAGCAATCAGGGTGTGTTGCGCGTATAGAACGGTGTCCTTCCATGCGGCAATGATGGTCGCGGGGATTATTCCCCTCGACCATCTGGCGCCGCAGCTGGCGGACGTTTACGCAGCGGTCCGGGAAGCGGAGGATCCCGTTTCCCCTAGGACAAGGGCCGTGCTGGGCGCTATTGCCAAGAGGAGGGCAATTGCCTCATGGAAGGAAGAAGAAGTAAGTCTCGTTGGCGCAATTGGAGCAACGGGGGTGCGTGTGAGGGCGGCCATCGCTTCCAGGTTGGATGAGTGGGTTGGAAGGCCGTTTTCTTTGGAAACGACCTTCCACACCACTCAGCTGATGACTGGCCATGGCTGCTTTCCCGCGTACCTATACGGTATCAGGAAGGCAGACTCCCCGCGGTGTTTTCACTGCGATGCGGGGAACGATGATGCCGATCACACCCTGATTGAGTGCCCTGCGTGGATGAATGAGAGGGCCTCCTTGGTCAGGGAACTGGGGGGGGTGCAGCTCACTCTCCCCGGGATAGTCGGGCGATCCCTGGACACCCCGGGGCGTGGGCTGCATTCCAGTCCTTTTCAGGACTAGTATGAGGCCAAGGAGGATGCTGAGAGAGTGAGAGAAAGAGAATTTCTCAATAGAGAAGAATGTATGCTAGGCCGCGTAGGAGAGTAGCTCCTAGGCGGCCCCCCCGGCGAGGCTCCGGACGGCTTTGGCGGCGACTGGCCCGGTCTAGTGCGCCGCTTTCCCCTGAAGAGATGAATGAGCATGCTCATGCATGGGTTGTATGAACCCGACCATTGCATCATGGGATGGATGGTCGGGTTAGTGTATATAGTATACATAGTAGGTTTAGGTTGCGCCCCACCGTGGGGTGCAACAACTTAATTATAAGATGTATGTGAGTGTGAGTGAATGGAGAGAGCCTGGAAAACACCGACCAGGCTCATCGGGGTGGGAGCGGGTGAAGTATGTGCATGTAGCACGGTTCCGCCCCTCCCACCCAACGAATGAATGTGAATTGCACCAGGTGGGTTTTTAGTCGGTAGGAATCCGACACTCCCTTGAGTACCGGGCTCAAGGGGCCTATGAAGGTTTTCCCCCTGACGAAAAAAAAAAAAAAAAAAAAAAAAAAAAAAAAGGGTTGCGTCAGGGTTGCGTCAGGGTTGCGTCAGGGTTGCGTCAGGGTTGCGTGCGTCAGGGTTGCGTCAGGGTTGCGTCAGGGTTGCGTCAGGGTTGCGTCAGGGTTGCGTCAGGGTCCCCCCCGTGGGTAGGGGGTAGTAGAATACTCCCACAGTATTCCCTGCTTGTCGTAAGAGGCGACTAAAAGGGATGGTATGAATGGTGTGTGATTGTTCTCTGCGTGGCTATTCCTACCTTTAATTCTGTCTATCCCCTCTTTTCTATTCTTTCTTTGCCTCTTGCTTCTTTCTTTTCCTTTCCTTTCCGACTGGGCTTGTGCCTAATTTGATGTATTAAAATGAAAGGTACAAGATCAGTTAATAACCCGTGTGGAAGGGACATCCACACACCGGCGGTGCTAGGTGGTGTTATGGCAGGCCACCCTCCGTCGTCATCATACGACTGCTATGAGTCTGGGGTAGGTGACCCGGCCCCGACTCTGGTAACCAATACGGGAAGCTGTTCGCAGGTAGGCGACCTGGCCTGCGGATCGACCAATGTCTCAGGAAGGGATGATATGGAGTCCGACTCTCCAACTGTCGGATCCATACGGAAGAGGGCTAGGCCGATGGCCTACTCCACGTCATCAGATGACGAAGTAATAGATTTAACAAGTATGGAGGGAGTTTTGTCAGAGAAGCCATCAGTCTCCAATCTGGAATCAGGGAGACTGATCGACCTAATCCTAGATCATGCTGCCGAGGCCGAAATAAAAAGGAAGACCTGCGGCAATATCAAGGGGGAAATATCCGGGAAGATGAAGTCCTGTCACCTGGGTATAATAGAGGTCGCTAAGGAGCTGCAGGCTCGAAACAGGTTGAGCTGCATCGCAGAATTCGAGAGACGTTAGAACAGCTACGCTCCGAGACTAGAGCCACGAACATCAGGCTCAAACAACTCGAGGAGGAGTGTTCGCGTCTTAGACGCGAAATCAAACGTAAAGATGTACTCCTTGAGAAGGCTACCAAGAAGAACAATAGTAACATCGGGAACCCTCCAGCAACGGAAATGGCTGCACCAAATAAGCGTACTCAGTCTTTCGCTGAGGAAAGACTGGTTGCAGCTAGAAAAGATGAGAATTTGGACGGCGGGGCGACGATGAGGGTTCTTGCTGAATTGGCTAAATCCATCACAGCCATTCAGCAGGAACTGAAAACAATGAAAGAAGGACGGGGCTCTTACGCTCAGGTTGCGGCACGACCACGAGTTGCCCCCTCGACGGCGACACAGATGCCACTGACCCCCATCCCAGACGGGATGGGTTCATGGAGGTCAGGAGAAGGGGTAGGGCTTCGATGCCTATTAGGGGGCCCTTGCCCAAACAGTCGAGTACCGGGAGGGTTGCCCCCCCCACTGTGGAAAAAAAGAAGAAGAAGAAGAAGAAGAAGCAAACCACGAGGACCAGGGAAACCGCCGCAGTCTCTCTGACCTGCGAGGGAGGAGCCTCCTACCTGGAGGCTTTAAGGAAATTGGAGGGAAGCATAAACCTTGACACCATAGGGGTCAAGGCTTTCTTACAGAAGGGGCCTCACGGGCTCCTTCATTTGGGAAGTCCGCGGCAAAGACGCCCAGATGAAGGCGGACAGGGTCGCGGAGGCGATGAGGGGGGTCCTCCCTGAGGCCAAAATTTTGAGGCCTCAGAGGACCTCTCCCATCAGGTTGGAGGGTTTATACCCAACAACCACCCTCACCGCGATTAGGTGCGCGCTGTTGGAGGGGAGGTCGGGCATTGACCCGAACCTAATTACTATGGGGGAAATCCGACCGGGCAGGGGTGGCCGCTACGAGGCCACGGTGGTGGCACCGACGGCCCTTGCCCGGGCGGCTATAGACAGAGGAAACATTCTGGTGGGGTGGGGGAGAGTGCGGGTCTTCCCTGTTCGACCCAGGCCCCTGAGATGCCACAGGTGTCTCGCAAGGGGCCACGTTGCGGCCTTTTGCCCGGCACCTTCCGCGAGAACGGGTGTTTGTTTCCGGTGTGGTGAGCCGGGACACGTCGCTCGCGAGTGTGGGGCCGGCCCCAAGTGTCCGGTCTGTGCGGAGGCGGGTCGGCCCAGACCTCGCACAGGGCGGGTTCCTGGGAGTGCCCACTGGTGCCTCCCATTAGACGCAGGGAACAGATACTGGTGGTTGCGGACAAAAACGTCGCGCCAGTGCGAGTGAGTGATGTACCGGCCGACAATAGTGCGGGACCGAGTGTGGGACCTAGTGTGGGCCCAGTGATCGATGCAATGGAGGTTGAGCAGGCGGCTCCTGCCTCTCCATGCAGTCCTAATACTATTTTAGAGTAAAATGGCGGTGATCCAAGTCAACCTCAACCATGCGCGTAGGGCCCAGGATCTGCTGGGCCAGCGAATGAGGGAGGTTGAGGCGGACATCGCCATAATATCGGAACCGTGGTGGGTTCCCCCTGGGGATGAGAGATGGCTCTCATCCCTGGGGGGTCGCCCCTCGCTGCGATTCTCGCGAGCAAAAGCGGAGGAACCTGTAGCCTAGTGCGCAGGGGTTTGTTTTTTGTGGCCGCTAAATGGGGGGACTCGCTGGTAGTTTCAGTCTACTTTCCCCCCAGCGAGGATATTAGCAAATTTAGTAGACTCCTTGACGAGCTCGAAGAGCTCTTAGGAACATTTCCTGCTCTTCCAGCGGTGGTTGCCGGAGACTTTAATGCCCGGTCACAAAGATGGGATCCGGAAGGCAGAAGTAACCTAAGGGGAGAGTTGCTCTGCTTGTGGGCCAATAGGTTGAATCTAAGCCTGGGCAACCAGGTTGGCCACCCCACGTGCGTTCGGCCGCAAGGGTCGAGCGTTATAGACCTTACGTGGGGATCTCCGACAGCCATCGTCCGCTTATCGGATTGGAAAGTAGATGAGGCCGAGTCCCTATCCGACCATATGTATGTTATATTTAATTACAGACGTGAGGCTACAGGCCTCCGAAGCCTTTGCTCCAGGGATAGACATTTCCCTAAATGGAACACGAGGGCTGTGGATGAGGATAGGCTTGCCGCAGCCCTCGTATCCGCGAACTGGACACGTGACTTTGGTGCCAGATTGGAGGATACTGTGAAATGGGTGAATAACACTCTAGAAAGTGCGAGTGATATGGCCATGTCGAGGGTGAGATCCTCTGTTAGCAGGGGGCGTGCGGTGGCATGGTGGTCGCCGGGGATTGCGGCCCTGCGAAGGGAGGCCATGGCGTCGAGAAGACGGTATCAGAGGGCTAGACATAGTGGGGATCAGGCCAGGATCCGGGAGTGCCTGGAGAGTAGGAGGGAGGCCAAGAAGAACCTGGTCCGTGCTATCAGGAGGGCCAAGGCGTCGGCCTGGAGGGACTTCCTCACTACTATCGAGGAAGATCCCTGGGGGAGACCATACAAGCTTGTCATGGACAAGCTCAGAGCTCGTGGTCTCCCCCCCCTTACTGAGACACTGGACCCTTCCCTCCTCACGAGAATCGTCGCATCTCTGTTTCCGGGTGGTGGCAGGCTGATGGCACCTAACAACAACTTGGTGGCCTCGGAGGATGTCACCGTTACTAGTGGGGAAGTGCGCGAGGCCGCCTTAAAAATCGGCCTTGGGAGGGCTCCGGGTCCAGATGGGATCCCTGGCCTGGTGGTAAAAAGAGCTGCCGTCTATTGCGGTAGGGGCCTGGCCGAGTGTTTCTCGACGTTATTAAGAAGAGGAGTATTCCCGCGGCCATGGAAGAGGGCAAAACTTGTCATCATTAGGAAGGCGAACGATCGGGATGACGATTCACCCAGCTCCTACAGGCCTATCTGCTTGTTGAGTGAGGTGGGGAAGCTGTACGAAAGAGTGATTGTCTCCAGGGTGAGCGGGTTCTTGAACCGGGAGGGGATCCTCTCTCCCTGCCAATATGGCTGCAGGGTGGGGTATTCCACCATTGGGGCCATAGAAGAAGTTAAACGGTACATACAGGAGTGCGTGTGTGATGGACGAGTGGGCGTCCTAGTGCTAATCGACGTTGCGAACGCTTTTAACTCGCTCCCCTGGAGAACAGTGATAGAAGCTATGGAGGGTGGCGGCTTCCCCACCTACCTAGTGAATACGATAAGGAACTATTTTAAGGATCGGCTCCTGTCCTTCATTGGAAGGCAGGGCACTATCAGGAACGTTAGCGTGACATGTGGGGTCCCACAGGGTTCTGTCCTGGGCCCCACACTGTGGAACATCGCCTACGACCGGGTCCTCCGTGTCCCGCTGCCGGGGGGGTCTCGTGTCGTCTGCTATGCGGATGACACGGCCCTCCTGTCAGCGGGGCGGGACCCGGCTAGTGCGATGTTAGCGTGCGAGAGGGACCTCGAGGTCCTAGTAAATGAGATAGAGAGTTTGGGCCTTAAAGTGGCGCCGCACAAAACGGAGGCGATGGCCTTCCCTGCCTCTGCCTTCCGCAGACGCAGGATTGCTCCCCCCCCTGTGATCAGACTCAGGGGGGTTTGTATTGCGGTTAAGCCCAGCGTGAAATACCTGGGCATAGTATTAGATGCAGACTTGTCATTTAGGCCCCACTTCGAGGCCTTAATTCCTAGAGTGCAGGGGATCCTTCGGTCCATTGGGAGGATCCTTCCGAACCTTCACGGACCGAGGGAAAAGAAGCGACGCCTCTACTGCAGCGTGATCCACTCCGTGCTCCTTTATGGTGCTCCGGTGTGGTGGCGCGCTGTTGTGGAAGATCAGAGGGTCAGGCGGGCTGTTCGGGCCCTGCAAAGAAGGGTAGCAATCAGGGTGTGTTGCGCGTATAAAACGGTTTCCTTCCATGCGGCAATGATGGTCGCGGGGATTATTCCCCTCGACCATCTGGCGCCGCTGCTGGCGGACGTCTACGCAGCGGTCCGGGAAGCGGAGGATCCCGTTTCTCCTAGGACAAGGGCCGTGCTGGGCGCTATTGCCAAGAGGAGGGCAATTGCCTCATGGAAGGAAGAAGAAGTAAGTCTCGTTAGCGCAATTGGAGCAACGGGGGTGAGCGTGAGGGCAGCCATCGCTTCCAGGTTGGATGAGTGGGTTGGAAGGCCGTTTTCTTTGGAAACGACCTTCCACACCACTCAGCTAAAGACTGGCCATGGCTGCTTTCCCGCGTACCTATACGGTATCAGGAAGGCAGACTCCCCGCGGTGTTTTCACTGCGATGCGGGGAACGATGATGCCGATCACACACTGATTGAGTGCCCTGCGTGGATGGATGAGAGGGCCTCCTTGGTCAGGGTTGCGTCAGGGTTGCGTCAGGGTTGCGTCAGGGTTGCGTCAGGGTTGCGTCAGGGTTGCGTCAGGGTTGCGTCAGGGTTGCGTCAGGGTCCCCCCGTGGGTAGGGGGTAGTAGAATACTCCCACAGTATTCCCTGCTTGTCGTAAGAGGCGACTAAAAGGGACGGTATGAATGGTGTGTGATTGTTCTCTGCGTGGCTATTCCTACCTTTAATTCTGTCTATCCCCTCTTTTCTATTCTTTCTTTGCCTCTTACTTCTTTCTTTTCCTTTCCTTTCCGACTGGCTTGTGCCAAAAAATTTATAATGAAAAATATGAAGAGCACAAAGTCAGTTTTGTCAATGTGTGGTTCGGATGTCCACACACCGGCGGTGTTAGGTGGTGGTGTAGCAGGCCACCCTCCGTCGTCATCATGTGTCTGCTATGGATCGAGGGTAGGCGACCCGGCCCCGATCCTAGAAAATGCTTCGGGAAGCTGTTCGCGGGTAGGCGACCTGGCCTGCGAACCGACGTATGCTACAGGAAGAGAAGACGGGGAATTCGACTCTCCAGCGGTCGGTTCCATAAGGAAAAGGGCGAGGCCGATGGCCTACTCCTCGTCGTCCGAGGAGGAGGTTATCGACCTCACCAACCTGGACGGTGATCCATCCAGACCGTCCACGGTTCAGCTGGAATCAGGGAGTCTGATCCAGAAACTGTTGGATCATGCCGCAGAGGCCGAGGCCAGGCGTAAGCGATGCGGCAATATAAAGGGCGAGATCTCTGGTCAGATGAAAATCTGTCATCTGGAGATCGCAAACATCGCCAGGGTTGCGTCAGGGTTGCGTCAGGGTTGCGTCAGGGTTGCGTCAGGGTTGCGTCAGGGTTGCGTCAGGGTTGCGTCAGGGTTGCGTCAGGGTTGCGTCAGGGTTGCGTCAGGGTTGCGTCAGGGTTGCGTCAGGGTTGCGTCAGGGTTGCGTCAGGGTTGCGTCAGGGTTGCGTCAGGGTTGCGTCAGGGTTGCGTCAGGGACCCCCCCGTGGGTAGGGGGTAGTAGAATACTCCCACAGTATTCCCTGCTTGTCGTAAGAGGCGACTAAAAGGGAGGGTATGAATGGTGTGTGAATGTTCTCTGAGTGGCTATCCCTATCTTTGCTTCTTTCTGTCCCTTCTTTTCTTCTCTTTTCTTTTCTTTCACTTCTTTCCTTTCCTTTCTTTTCCGCTGGCTTGGGCCATTAAAAAATATAAGATGATGAGCACAAGTACAGCAAAAACCGAGTGTGGGAGGGATACCCACACAACGGCGGTGATTGGTGGTGAGAGAGCAGGCCACCCGCCGTCGTCAGCCGGCAACTGCTATGGATCGAGGGTAGGCGACCCGGCCCCGATCCTGGATGATGTTTCGGGAAGTTATTCGCGGGTAGGCGACCTGGCCCGCGAAGTGACCAAAGTGCCAGGAAGTCAGAGCGATAGGGAGTCCGACACTGTATCGGTCGGATCCATGCGGAAAAGGGCGAGGCAGATGGCCTACTCCACGTCGTCCGAAGAAGAGGTGATCGACCTCACCAACGTGGAGGGAGCCACTACAGATGTTACATCAGTCTCCAGTATGGAAACGGGGAGACTTCTGGAGCTCATTTTGGAGCATTCAGCTGAGGCCGAGGCCAGGAGGAAAATATGTGGAAACATAAAGGGGGACATCTCAGGAAAAATGAAGAGGTGCAACTTATATATAGCTGATATCGCCAGGGAGTTGCTAGCCCGAGATAGAGCTAATAGCGGCTCGGATATCAAGGAAAAGCTAGAACAACTACGCGCAGAGACCAGAGCCACGAACAACCGGCTGAAACAGGTCGAGGAAGAGTGCGCGCGACTGAAGAAGGAAATAAAACGGAAGGATGCGCTTCTCGAAAAAGCTTCGAATAAAGTCGGCAGCGGTAACCCCCCAGCTGCATTAACAACAGCTACAGCCACACGGACTCAGCCTTCCGTGGAGGGAAGGCTCGTTGCGGCTAGGAAGGAGGAGACCGGGGAAAGCGGGGCGACAATCAGGATGTTAGCGGAGCTAACAAAATCGATTGTCGCCATACAAAAAGAGATGAAAGAACTAAAGGGGGAGCGGGGCTCGTACGCTCAGATCGCGGCTCGACCGCGGGTTGCCCCCTCGTCGGGGACACCGACGCCACTGGCCCCCATCCCAGACAGGGATGGGTTTGTGGAGGTTAGAAGGAAGGGCAGGACTCCTGTGCCCGCTGGTGGACTCCTCCCTGTGCGGGCGGGGGTGGAGGGGATAGTTCCTTCTGCTCGACCACACGCGGGGGAGGGGGTGTCTGCCACGGGAGAACAAAAAAAGAGGAAAAAGAAGAATAGGAAGAAGAAGGCCAGAAGAATCAGAGAGACGGCGGCAGTCTCCCTGACCTGCGAGGGAGGGGCCTCGTACCTAAAGGCCCTTCAGAAGATAGAGGAGAAGGTGAGTCTCGAGGACATTGGCGTCAGCGGACTCGCGTATAGAAGGGGCCTGACGGGCTCTTTCATTTGGGAGGTCCGAGGGAAGGACGCCAATACAAAGGCGGATAAAATAGCGGAGGCGATGAGGGGGGTCCTCCCTGAGGCAAAAATCGCAAGGCCTCAGAGGACTGCCCCAATTAGACTGGTGGGGGTTTACCCAACTACCACCCTGACAGCGGTTAGGTGCGGGTTGCTGGGGGGTAGATCGGGGGTCGACCCCAATCTTATCTCCATGGGAGAAATTCGCCTGGGCAGGGGCGGCCGTTATGAGACCACCGTTGTGGCTCCGACGGCCCTTGCCCAGGCGGCTATAGAGAAGGGGGCCATTGCAGTTGGATGGGGGAAGGTGCGAGTCTTCCCCATCAGGCCTAGGCCTTTAAGGTGCCATAGGTGCTTGGCAAGGGGTCATGTGGCGGCCTCTTGCCCGGCTCCCAGTGCTAGACTCAACGTGTGCTTTAAATGTGGAGAACCGGGACATATGGCGCGGGCATGCGAGGACAAACCAAAATGCCCGGTCTGTGCGGAAGCGGGGCGCTCTGAAACGTCACATAGGGCGGGCTCCTGGGGGTGCCCATTGGTACCTCCCATCAGAGGAAAGGACGCCATTTTGGAGGCAACTGGCCGGCGGGTCGGCGTTACGGGTAGTGCAGGCGCCGGGGCTAACTTGGGCACTGCCCAGCGTACAAGTACCGTAAATACGTGTGGTAGTGATAACCGCGGTATGGGGGTGGAGCAGGCGGTTCCTGCCCCCCCATGCAGCCTCGACCTTAACTTAAGCTAGCATGGCGGTGATCCAAATTAACCTCAATCACGCGCGTAGGGCCCAGGATCTGCTGGGCCAGCGAATGAGGGAGGTTAAGGCGGACATCGCCATAATATCGGAGCCGTGGTGGGTCCCCCCTGGGGATGAGAGATGGCTCTCATCCCTGGGGGGGTCGCCCCTCGCTGCGATTCTCGCGAGCAAAAGCGGAGGAACCTGTAGCCTAGTGCGCAGGGGTTTGTTTTTTGTGGCCGCTAAATGGGGGGACTCGCTGGTAGTTTCAGTCTACTTTCCCCCCAGCGAGGATATTAGCAAATTTAGTAGACTCCTTGACGAGCTCGAAGAGCTCTTAGGAACATTTCCTGCTCTTCCAGCGGTGGTTGCCGGAGACTTTAATGCCCGGTCACAAAGATGGGATCCGGAAGGCAGAAGTAACCTAAGGGGAGAGTTGCTCTGCTTGTGGGCCAATAGGTTGAACCTAAGCCTGGGCAACCAGGTTGGCCACCCCACGTGCGTTCGGCCGCAAGGGTCGAGCGTTATAGACCTTACGTGGGGATCTCCGACAGCCATCGTCCGCTTATCGGATTGGAGAGTGGATGAGGCCGAGTCCCTATCGGACCATATGTATGTTATATTTAATTACAGACGTGAGGCTATAGGCCTCCGAAGCCTTTGCTCCAGGGATAGACATTTCCCCAAATGGAACACGAGGGCTGTGGATGAGGATAGGCTTGCCGCAGCCCTCGTATCCGCGAACTGGACACGTGACTTTGGTGCCAGATTGGAAGATACGGTGAAATGGGTGAATAACACTCTAGAAAGTGTGAGTGATATGGCCATGTCGAGGGTGAGATCCTCTGTTAGCAGGGGGCGTGCGGTGGCATGGTGGTCGCCGGGGATTGCGGCCCTGCGAAGGGAGGCCATGGCGTCGAGAAGACGGTATCAGAGGGCTAGACATAGTGGGGATCAGGCCAGGATCCGGGAGTGCCTGGAGAGTAGGAGGGAGGCCAAGAAGAATGGTCCGTGCTATCAGGAGGGCCAAGGCGTCGGCCTGGAGGGACTTCCTCACTACCATCGAGGAAGATCCCTGGGGGAGACCATACAAGCTTGTTATGGACAAGCTTAGAGCTCGTGGTCTCCCCCCCCTTACTGAGACACTGGACCCTTCCCTCCTCACGAGAATCGTCGCATCTCTGTTTCCGGGTGGTGGCAGGCTGATGGCACCTAGCAACAACTTGGTGGCCTCGGAGGATGTCACCGTTACTAGTGGGGAAGTGCGCGAGGCCGCCTTAAAAATCGGTCTTGGGAGGGCTCCGGGTCCAGATGGGATCCCTGGCCTGGTGGTAAAAAAAGCTGCTGTCTATTGCGATAGGGGCCTGGCCGAGTGTTTCTCGACGTTATTGAGAAGAGGAGTATTCCCGCGGCCATGGAAGAGGGCGAAACTTGTCCTCATTAGAAAGGCGAACGATCGGGATGACGAATCACCCAGCTCCTACAGGCCTATCTGCTTGTTGAGTGAGGTGGGGAAGCTGTACGAAAGAGTGATTGTCTCCAGGGTGAGCGGGTTCTTGAACCGGGAGGGGATCCTCTCTCCCTGCCAATATGGCTTCAGGGTGGGGTATTCCACCATTGGGGCCATAGAAGAAGTTAAACGGTACATACAGGAGTGCGTGTGTGATGGACGAGTGGGTGTCCTAGTGCTAGTCGACATTGCGAACGCTTTTAACTCGCTCCCCTGGAGAACAGTGATAGAAGCTATGGAGGGTGGCGGCTTCCCCACCTATCTAGTGAACACGATAAGAAATTATTTTAAGGATCGGCTCCTGTCCTTCATTGGAAGGCAGGGCACCATCAGGAACGTTAGCGTGACATGTGGGGTCCCACAGGGTTCTGTCCTGGGCCCCACACTGTGGAACATCGCCTACGACCGGGTCCTCCGTGTCCCGTTGCCGGGGGGGTCCCGTGTCGTTTGCTACGCAGATGACACGGCCCTCCTGTCAGCGGGGCGGGACCTGGCTAGTGCGATGTTGGCGTGTGAAAGGGACCTCGAGGTCCTTGTGAATGAAATCGAGAGTTTGGGCCTTAAAGTGGCGCCGCAGAAGACGGAGGCGATGGCCTTCCCTGCCTCTGCCCTCCGCAGACGCAGGATTGCTCCCCCCCCTGTGGTCAGACTCAGGGGGGTTTGTGTTGAGATAAAGCCCAGCGTAAAATACCTGGGCATAGTATTAGATGCAGACTTGTCATTTAGGCCCCACTTCGAGGCCTTAATTCCTAGAGTGCAGGGGATCCTTCGGTCCATTGGGAGGATCCTTCCGAACCTTCACGGACCGAGGGAAAAGAAGCGACGCCTCTACTGCAGCGTGATCCACTCCGTGCTCCTTTATGGTGCTCCGGTGTGGTGGCGCGCTGTTGTGGAAGATCAGAGGGTCAGGCGGGCTGTTCGGGCCCTGCAAAGAAGGGTAGCAATCAGGGTGTGTTGCGCGTACAAAACGGTGTCCTTCCATGCGGCAATGATGGTCGCGGGGATTATTCCCCTCGACCATCTGGCGCCGCAGCTGGCGGACGTCTACGCAGCGGTCCGGGAAGCGGAGGATCCCGTTTCCCCAAGGACAAGGGCCGTGCTGGGCGCTATTGCCAAGAGGAGGGCAATTGCCTCATGGAAGGAAGAGGAAGAAAATCTCGTTGGCGCAACAGGAGCAACGGGGGTGCGCGTGAGAGCGGCCATCGCTTCCAGGTTGGAGGAGTGGGTTGGAAGGCCGTTTTCCTTGGAAACGACCTTCCACACCACTCAGCTGATGACTGGCCATGGCTGCTTTCCCGCGTACCTATACGGTATCAGGAAGGCAGACTCCCCGCGGTGTTTTCACTGCGATGCGGGGAACGATGATGCCGATCACACCCTGATTGAGTGCCCTGCGTGGATGATGAGAGGGCCTCCTTGGTCAGGGAACTGGGGGGGGTGCGGCTCACTCTCCCCGGGATAGTTGGGCGATCCCTGGATACCCCGGGGGCGTGGGCTGCATTCCAGTCCTTTGCAGGACTAGTTATGAGGGCCAAGGAGGATGCGGAGAGAGAGAGAGAGAGATGGTGAGAGATAGAGAGAATGGATGCTGGCCGCATAGGAGAGTAGCTCCTAGGCGGCCCCCCCGGGCGAGGCTCCGGCAGCTTTGGCGGCGACTGACCCAGTCTAGCGCGTCGCTTTCCCCTGAAAGATGAATGAGCATGCTCATGCATGGGGTGTATGAACCCGACCATTGCATCATGGGATGGATGGTCGGGTTGTGTATATATATATATAGTAGGTTTAGGTTGCGCCCCACCGTGGGGTGCAACAACTTAATTATAAGATGTATGTGAGTGTGAGTGAATGGAGAGAGCCTGGAAAACACCGACCAGGCTCATCGGGGTGGGAGCGGGTGAAGTATGTGCATGTAGCACGGTTCCGCCCCTCCCACCCAACGAATGAATGTGAATTGCACCAGGTGGGTTTTTAGTCGGTAGGAATCCGACACTCCCTTGAGTACCGGGCTCAAGGGGCCTATGAAGGTTTTCCCCCTGACGAAAAAAAAAAAAAAAAAAAAAAAAAAAAAAAGGGTTGCGTCAGGGTTGCGTCAGGGTTGCGTCAGGGTTGCGTCAGGGTTGCGTCAGGGTTGCGTCAGGGTTGCGTCAGGGTTGCGTCAGGGTTGCGTCAGGGTTGCGTCAGGGTTGCGTCAGGGTTGCGTCAGGGTTGCGTCAGGGTTGCGTCAGGGTTGCGTCAGGGTTGCGTCAGGGTTGCGTCAGGGTTGCGTCAGGGTTGCGTCAGGGTTGCGTCAGGGTTGCGTCAGGGTTGCGTCAGGGTTGCGTCAGGGTTGCGTCAGGGTTGCGTCAGGGTTGCGTCAGGGTTGCGTCAGGGTTGCGTCAGGGTTGCGTCAGGGTTGCGTCAGGGTTGCGTCAGGGTTGCGTCAGGGTTGCGTCAGGGTTGCGTCAGGGTTGCGTCAGGGTTGCGTCAGGGTTGCGTCAGGGTTGCGTCAGGGTTGCGTCAGGGTTGCGTCAGGGTTGCGTCAGGGTTGCGTCAGGGTTGCGTCAGGGTTGCGTCAGGGTTGCGTCAGGGTTGCGTCAGGGTTGCGTCAGGGTTGCGTCAGGGTTGCGTCAGGGTTGCGTCAGGGTTGCGTCAGGGTTGCGTCAGGGTTGCGTCAGGGTTGCGTCAGGGTTGCGTCAGGGTTGCGTCAGGGTTGCGTCAGGGTTGCGTCAGGGTTGCGTCAGGGTTGCGTCAGGGTTGCGTCAGGGTTGCGTCAGGGTTGCGTCAGGGTTGCGTCAGGGTTGCGTCAGGGTTGCGTCAGGGTTGCGTCAGGGTTGCGTCAGGGTTGCGTCAGGGTTGCGTCAGGGTTGCGTCAGGGTTGCGTCAGGGTTGCGTCAGGGTTGCGTCAGGGTTGCGTCAGGGTTGCGTCAGGGTTGCGTCAGGGTTGCGTCAGGGTTGCGTCAGGGTTGCGTCAGGGTTGCGTCAGGGTTGCGTCAGGGTTGCGTCAGGGTTGCGTCAGGGTTGCGTCAGGGTTGCGTCAGGGTTGCGTCAGGGTTGCGTCAGGGTTGCGTCAGGGTTGCGTCAGGGTTGCGTCAGGGTTGCGTCAGGGTTGCGTCAGGGTTGCGTCAGGGTTGCGTCAGGGTTGCGTCAGGGTTGCGTCAGGGTTGCGTCAGGGTTGCGTCAGGGTTGCGTCAGGGTTGCGTCAGGGTTGCGTCAGGGTTGCGTCAGGGTTGCGTCAGGGTTGCGTCAGGGTTGCGTCAGGGTTGCGTCAGGGTTGCGTCAGGGTTGCGTCAGGGTTGCGTCAGGGTTGCGTCAGGGTTGCGTCAGGGTTGCGTCAGGGTTGCGTCAGGGTTGCGTCAGGGTTGCGTCAGGGTTGCGTCAGGGTTGCGTCAGGGTTGCGTCAGGGTTGCGTCAGGGTTGCGTCAGGGTTGCGTCAGGGTTGCGTCAGGGTTGCGTCAGGGTTGCGTCAGGGTTGCGTCAGGGTTGCGTCAGGGTTGCGTCAGGGTTGCGTCAGGGTTGCGTCAGGGTTGCGTCAGGGTTGCGTCAGGGTTGCGTCAGGGTTGCGTCAGGGTTGCGTCAGGGTTGCGTCAGGGTTGCGTCAGGGTTGCGTCAGGGTTGCGTCAGGGTTGCGTCAGGGTTGCGTCAGGGTTGCGTCAGGGTTGCGTCAGGGTTGCGTCAGGGTTGCGTCAGGGTTGCGTCAGGGTTGCGTCAGGGTTGCGTCAGGGTTGCGTCAGGGTTGCGTCAGGGTTGCGTCAGGGTTGCGTCAGGGTTGCGTCAGGGTTGCGTCAGGGTTGCGTCAGGGTTGCGTCAGGGTTGCGTCAGGGTTGCGTCAGGGTTGCGTCAGGGTTGCGTCAGGGTTGCGTCAGGGTTGCGTCAGGGTTGCGTCAGGGTTGCGTCAGGGTTGCGTCAGGGTTGCGTCAGGGTTGCGTCAGGGTTGCGTCAGGGTTGCGTCAGGGTTGCGTCAGGGTTGCGTCAGGGTTGCGTCAGGGTTGCGTCAGGGTTGCGTCAGGGTTGCGTCAGGGTTGCGTCAGGGTTGCGTCAGGGTTGCGTCAGGGTTGCGTCAGGGTTGCGTCAGGGTTGCGTCAGGGTTGCGTCAGGGTTGCGTCAGGGTTGCGTCAGGGTTGCGTCAGGGTTGCGTCAGGGTTGCGTCAGGGTTGCGTCAGGGTTGCGTCAGGGTTGCGTCAGGGTTGCGTCAGGGTTGCGTCAGGGTTGTGGCGTCAGGGTTGCGTCAGGGTTGCGTCAGGGTTGCGTCAGGTTGCGTCAGGGTTGCGTCAGGGTTGAGTA
>NW_025113141.1:146167-178944 GCF_010416935.1 Polistes fuscatus | reverse complement strand
TTTCGTGCGTACATAAGTAAACATATCAGTTTTTTTTTAGCAATTTGGAGCAAAAATTTCAGTAAAAAACGAAACATTTTATTCAAATAGACACCATTTTTTTAAAAATCAAAATTATTCTATTTCTTCGTGTTAAAACCTGTATTCATTTATCGACTAAAGAAATTTCCTTGATTTTTTTTTTTTTACACAATCCAAACCAGAGATATTGTGATCACCGCCGGACACTTTTTTCTGGAGGACTTCCAGGAGATCTTTTACAGGAGAAGTACAATATTATATTTTTGAAATCGAACAACGGGGTCTTAAAGTTTAAGAAATATGGCTATAAGTACATGTTTTTCATATAAATGTTAAATAAAAGGTGTTTCTAAAAAAAATTCTTGAAAAACGTGTTTTTTTACGCTCGCAACTAAATATAATCCAATAAGGAAGATGTAAGGACCTTAGCAGAGGAAAGAAGGAACGCGTATCTAAAATATTAAAGCAAAATGAGAAAATATGAATTTTAACAACAAATCAGACATATGGTAAACAATGAAAGAATGAAAATCAAATGGGAATATTAGGAAAAATGCTCAGCTGACATAGAACATGACCTGTACAGAGCACAGAAAAAAGTATGGAACATGCTACGCAACCGAAGAAAACATGTAAACGAATTCGTGCAGTCCGCCAAAATCACAACAGATGAATGGGAAAAACATTTCACTTAACTGTACAAAAACGAGACGAAGGAGACTTATAACAGAAGCGAGGGAGAAGAGGAGGCATTAAGCGATTACACTATCTCATTTGAAGAAATACAGAAAACAATAGACAAACTAAAAAGCCGCTAAACACCAGGAGCAGATGAGATAAGAAACGAACTAATAAAATATGGGGAAGATAACTAACAAAGTATATAAGTACCTTTTTCAGTAAAATATAAAACGCGCAAATAGTTCTAATTCAATGAAAGGAGATCATAACAGTTTCCATTTTAAAAAAGGAACGAAGACAGAACCGAAGAACTACCGCAGAATCAGTCTCCTAAGGGCAGTAAAAATAGTGATAAAGAAAATATTTGCGAAAGTAATAGAACGGTCAGAATTAAGCGAAGAACCGTAAGTATGATGTAATATTCATACTACGAAAAATAGCCAAAAAAGCCATAGAATTCGACAAACCTATATACACGTTCTTCGTTGATCTTCAACAAGCGTTTTACAAAGTGAAGCTTAGGGGCGTACTGCAGATCGTTAGTGTTAGAGAAATAGACTGCACCATGAGACAAATAATAAAGGAACTCAATACTAACAACACAACTAGGATAAGTGCTGGACATATGACAACGAAAAAAATCCCGATAACAAATAGAATAAGACAGGGCGACAGTCTAAGCCGGATCTTTTTCAATCTGATCATTGACGAAATAATAAAGGAGGTGAAAAAGCTGAAGAATGAGACAAGTTAGAAAAAGAAAAAACACGACTGAAGTTTACTTCTTAAGAACGATTGTCTTTGAAAGGGTATTGAAAAAAGACTTTCTAGATTTAAAAAAGACCGATATCAAAATAAAGCTAGAAAAACCTTTCTTTCTATAAATTTTCTTAAATTAAAAATTTGTTTCTAGATTAAAGTATGCCTTTTTTTCTGTGCTGTAGATAAAAAGGGTAAATATTTATTAATCCTTAAAGAATGTATATATTTTTATTATATTTACATGTTTTATGGCTATTCGGCAAAATATTATAAATCAATAATTTTACATAAATATATCTTACTGTTCCGTCATTGTCGGAACACTTAAGGGAATTTATCAAAGAAACATGAATAGCATTCACAAAGATAATGATACCAGGCAAAAGAATCTACACACAATAAATAGAGAATATTTATTTAGGATCACGAGGGTTTTCGTCGTCGACAAACAGAAGATTATCGATATATACATAGCTATCGCGTTCAGTATCTTATCCTTATTTCTAGAACTGAGTGTGTATTTGGTCAGCTACCCTCACTTCAAGGTCACAACAGTGCCCTTGGTGGGACATACCTTTGAAGTGGCGGGGGAAGACCGCTATGTCGCAAGTTAGTTGCTTCAGTTGTCCATACTCGTTAGGCGGAATCACGTACAGATGATATGTACATAAGTCAATCTATTACATAACTTCAGCTAGCAGTAAAAATCAGAGGTAACTGTTAGTAACAAACAACGAAATTCGGACAGATAGTGATACAGGATCCCAGCGCCACACTGATCTGTTGTATAACGAGTATTTAATATATAACTTCAATTCAATACATTTGAAGTGTATTATTTCAGGATAAACTTCTTCCGTCCTTACAACGTGGAAGTGCAAAAGGATAACAGTCCTTTTTCAAGCAGAGTGAGAAAGCGTACGAGAGAGTGTAAAGTACGGTAGTGAGAACCAGCACGACCGTACAATCTCACACTTACATATCGTACATAAATACATTGTTAGGAGAAAAGGTTTATTTATTTATGTTAATATTATTATCCTAACTATTATTATCATTTTGAATATTAATTAGATAAATAGTGTCGTCATTATTAATCACTGTGACAAGAAGTTTTTTGTAACAAAAATACGACACATTAACGTCGGTAGATACGTTGTTTACGAATCGTGAAATAACCCCATCAATGGTTGTACCTTTTCGTCCCCAGTATTCTACCAGAAACAAAATCCAAATAAGGTTCGAATTTTTAAAATTTTAATAATCTCAATCTATCATCTTTTCCAAAATCAATATTAAAATCGCCGCCAAGTATAAGTGGAAGTACATGATATTATTTTCTTAATAGTTTTGATCCATCTTCTGTATAAGCTAACAATGTCTCGTTAGTGAAATCTATTACATCTGTAACATTTTGATTGACGGAAATATAAATTGTGACGATTACAATGTGTTTACCATTAAGAAAAATACATCTCACGGCACATATGTCTCCCAAATTAGAAGGTGATAGCTAAAATGCTTGGCAGTTCTTCCTAAGTAAGTATCATTATTGCCAGTAGGCTCATGGTGTGAATCCTTAACATTTTGACAAATATTAACGTTGTCCCCACGATTAATATCTGGTTGTATATACTGTGATATACATCTGAAATTTTTAATTTCAACCGATTCCTTGTTGCGATAAGCTCTTGACATAATAGAAGCATCGTTTCGTTGATTCGTCTTCCATGGTAAAAACGTTGACGGTTATCAGTAGAAAAAATATGAAGTCCTTCTTGAAACGTGACCCTGGATAAGGCTTTGTAGACCTAAAGTTGTGAATGTGCCTTGTTGTATTTGTACACAATTTTATCAAATGTTCCTCCTTGCGACTATATATTGTCAACTCGTAAGTTGCTTTGAGTGAGAAATAATTTCTTTTAGCATGAATTGATTTATTTCGGTTGAGAGGCACTGTTGCAGATCTATTGATGATAGAAACGAATTCTTTACTGATTCTTTATGCGTTCGAATAATTAGCTATTATTCTACGAGTTTTTTCACCAACACCGCTTGGAAATAGAAGCCAAACTCGCAGTACTTTATTTTGAGTACCCAACTCAATATATGACAATTTACCTACAACCTAATTTGCTAAATATCAGGGATATCGATGTTTGTTGTTATCATTTAAAGCTTATCTACAACGAAAATAATTTCGTAGAGTTATCCTCCTTTGTCAATTTTACTGAGTTTATAAAGCTTTTTCTACAACCCTTTCTTTTCGCGATCACCGTTACATTCTATTATTTCGTCATCAGCTATTGAATTTGACTTTTCTTTAGATGAACCAAAGATTTTTAAATTATAAGTAATTACTAAACGGTTTTCATTGAATAAACGAATTCCACTATGACAGCGTTCTTCCGCTTCTTCTTCTGAACAGAACCTTGACTCAATCATTTGCAACTGTTGTTCATCTAAATGATCTCCATTACCAATCTTTGCAAACAGTGATGTGAATTCAGCATTTTCTTGTCGTGTGTCTTCAAATCATCGATGAAAAATATGTGTAATCCACCAAAAGCAGAACCAAAATCGCTTTTTTTTCTTTTAGTCTCAGATCAATACGTTCAAACATTTTCGCCCCAATCATGCTGATTTTATAAATAAGTATCTTCTTGATGTACTTGAAGAAAATCTACATAAGCCCTTAACTTCGTTTGATAATGGTGTTTGAAAACTAAAAGATGATTTTGAATGCAGTATGAACAGTCGTGCCTCCTATAGCAACTGCACAGGCTTCCCTGTAGATGTACATGTAAGATAAGCATTATAATAACCATCCTTATAAGTAAATCGATTACAAATTTTTATAATGAGTTTAATGAGGAATGTTTTCCAATATCTAGCAGGACCAGTTAAGAATAGTTATAACGGACGTTGATTCTTGGAAGCTAACAAATATATAATATGTTGTGCAAACTCAAACTGCTTTGTGTTTGACTTTCTCATGAGCTCGAGAAACTCTTGAGTCTCTATCAAGTTGTCTTTCTTTTTCCATATTGCTCTGAGCTTATTCATCGTCGCTGCTACTATGTCATCGTTGATTCTTGAATTACTATCTCTAAAAAGATGTTGATATGGATTAGAAATTTGCTCGACAATAACCTGATTTCGATGAACCTTTGAATCGTTGAGCTCAATTTCTTACTTACATAATAACGCGCAAATTTCCATAATTTTTTCAATATCTATATTAGATTCAAATTCATTTCTTCGTTCCATTATAACGGCTTCATTTTCATAAAAATACGTGGAAATTATGTTTGACAGAATATTAATTTCTTTAATCCTAAAAAGAATATGTAGAGTAACTATTTCCCTGTTATATTCTTTTAATTATTTTCCCATATCAAAAATTCTGTATCTTAAAATTTTAGGAAATTTCCATTGATTTACATTTCCTTTAGCAGTGACATTATACCGATAAACAAACTGGGCTAGAGTGAAGTGGTCAAGTTTAACAGATCTCTTTTCGTACTTGTCAAACCAATTCTCCTTCCATATACGTGTATCATCACCATCAAGTTGTGCTAGTTCTTTTAGAGTTTTTCTGATTCGATCTCGTTGTTGTGGCCAGTAGGTAGGAATATATTATATTTGTATCATCGATAATATCAAAGTCTGGATTCTCATTCATAATCTTAACGAGTTTCTGTTGTAAATTGCTAATTCCTCTGTTTGTTTTATTGATATATTTAACGAGGTACTAGGCTCATTAACACGTTCGTCGCCACGTCACCCAGATCTGGGTGACGAGTGTGTTTCCGTGGGGTCCCCGTCACCCAAATATGGGTGACGCTCTTCTTATTCCAGTTAATACGACTTTCAGGTGGATTTTTAAAACGAATTTAATGAAATCAGTATTGAAATATAAATATAGGATATACAACAGAAAAATACTACAAATATACATATTATACTATAATTTTTACTAATTTATATAAGATAACATATTGCATTATACTATCTCGTATGGTGTGCGTTAAAACATTGTCAACACATTTGTGGTGAATTCGGACACTTGGAACAATAAGTCGTAGTTTTTTTTACATTTTTTTTGCTTCTTGTCGTTCAGCAGTTTGTCTTTTTCTGGTAACATAGGGCGCACGTCCTTCTTACAGACTTGCCCTGCTCATTGTACGAATCTCCAGCTTATGGACACGTTCCTTGTTCTAGTAGAATTTTCCGGGACAACCATTCGGCTACAAGCAACTCTCGAAATTGTCTTATTCCAATTTTTTTATTTTTGACTCTCTAGTATACGATGTGAGCATTTACTACACTGGTACCCAAACGCAAATGTAGTGCTAATTTTCGATACCACTTGATACTTTTCCGTATCGTTGTGGCATATGACACCATCTGGTCGCTCCTGTCGATGCCATTTTTTCCATTATTATAAGCAATTACCGCCAAAGGTTTCTTTTTAGGAGGACGTCCACGATGAGAAGAATCCGTTGTTGATGTCATGATAGGTGGATGTTTTGTTGATAACATCCTAACATCGCGAACGTCCCTCCACCTCAGCACCACAATACCGTTGTCGTCTTTATTGATACTATATCACTCTCTTCAGTCGGTATGACATTACAAATTTTGGCATAAATTTTTTGTTATATCGCACAGTCCCAACGACATGCGTCTTGAATTGTAAAAATTTTAGTGCTAGCTCATAACTGATATAAAAGTTGTCGACAAACAAAGTTCGTCCCTCATTTATCAATTTATCTGCTAGTTCAATGCAGACGTTTTCCGCTAGGCCAACTTGCCTTCTTTCGCTGGTATCTCGTCCAGAATATACTTTCTCCGACCATCTATATCATTCGGTAAAGCACAATTTGAACAGTTTTATACCATATTTGTGGGTTTTCGTTGGGACATACTGCCTGAATATGAGTCGTCCCCTCAAGGAATCATTGTTTCGTCTATAACAATATCTTCACTGGTGAAAAGACTTTCTGGTAATTATCTACCAATAGGTTTAGGAGTGGCAAAACTTTTCCGAGTCTGTTACCCTCTTCTATCGTTTCGTTATTTGCAAAATGCAAGTTTGCTAACAGAAACTCAAAACGATTACGGGACATCTGACTGCGCGGAAATGCGAAGTTGTAGATCGTGTCCTTTGACCAACATGTATTGAGCGGTGTCTTTACCAGACCCATCCAAATCATTAGTCCTATAAATTTTTTTTTTCTGCACAAGTTTTGGGCTTCCGCCTCTTCAATCGAGCATGTTCAGTCGTATCTTGTTGCAATTTTTGCTTGCATATCTGTTGGTCTCCGTGACTAAAATGGTCAATGAATAATCAATAGAGTTCAGCTTCTCTTCTTCGTCCAGAGCAAGTTCTTCTAACATGTGGTCAAGGTCTTCACTTGGATATGATTCCTCAGTATCGGAGCTTGAACTCGATGAGATTCTATTTAGCACTTTTCTTCTAAAACTCACTACTTCCTCATCACTGCTCTCCTCACTTTCAATTATATTTTTACGCTTTCCAATGAACATTTTGAGTATAAAAGTATGCTTCTCAAATGAAGGATCTGCGATAACTGCTGAGAGATCCTAGACAGTCCACTAGTTGAAAACCTTATCGTTCTCCCCATTTTAGAACTAAATATTAGTTATAAAGAAAGAATGCAACAAAAGGAAAAAAATTGTTTAGAATTCAACAAAAGGAAAAAAATTGTTTAGAATACAACAAAGGGTAGAACTGTAGATAGATAAAAAATATAGATAGATAAAAAAGTAAATATAGGTAGATAAAAAAATATCAAAAGAAAAATTATCGATGTATCGAATGAATATCAAAGTATCGAATGGAATATCATGAATTAATTAATGGAAAACGATACTCGAGTTACGTCCCTGCTATTTCCCGCTTATCGCTCTGTTTATGTTTCGGCGCTCCGACAGTTTAATTTGGGCCTCGGGAGAAAAAAGCGCTTAGCGACGAACGTGTTAATATTCTTTAGTGATGAATTGAACCCAACTACGTTAAGAATTAAAAGATTAAGACAATTATGCCAATTTTTGGAAGGTTGCCGTCTTATAAAAGCTCTCGGTCGAGTTATTCCAACTCGTAAGATGTTTATATAATCGTCATCTAATATTATGTGAATAGCTTGATTAAAGTTTTAGTGTTGTTGTAATCATTATCTTCTAAGTTTCTTCGTATATTTTTGAATGATAATTTTAGTCTTCTCTACTCAGGATTTTCTTTCACTAGTGGTATAATAATAGTTGTTTTACGAATAGGCAAGAAAGGTGCCTCGAATCTACATTTCCGAGCATTATCACAAGTATTTTTATAGCATGTAAATGAATGCTTATGAGTTTGAAATTTTATGCGTCCAGAAGCTTCTGATGAACTTACTGAGATAAGATTATTAATTAAGGCAATCGCTTCTTCATAAGTGACTCCAAACGCATCCTTTGGTTTATTATCCAACCATAATAATAAATAGAAATGTGGATTACCCTTATGTTAAAAGTCAATGCGTTTAAAGTAATTTAGAACTCTATATTTTCCAAACGGTCTTACTTCCTTTGATTGTAAAATTAATACGATGATATTAACCAACTTATTAAAGTAAATTGCGCAACTTACGGCATTTTCATTGACTAAGATTGTTTTTTGAAAGTAATTTAATGTTTCAATCTGCTCATCTGTCAGTATTTCTCCTTTATTTTTAAGTCTTTGAAGAAGCTTTAAAAGAAGCGGTCACCCAATTTAATTAGAACTAATAGTCAAAAACATGGTTGGTTTTCCCAACTAGCACATCATTACTAATAGATCTCGCTTACGCGCAAATCAGTAAGCTGCAGAATTAGGAATCGATTTCATAAAAACTAATATCTCTCTAAACAGGCGCTAATATTATCTTCAGATAGAAGTTGCTCTCTTTAGATATATTGTTGTACGTGCCGATATGTTTGAACCCAATTTTTAAACAATCACAAACTCTTACAATTAGACGCAATGTTTTCATCGCAGTATAAAAAAGTTTATTTGGTTTCACTCCTCTCTTATCAGAACAACGCAATTCACTGGTTGCCATCATAAATAGCGTAACCGTAATGTCGTCTCGGAATACAAGAAATTCATGTAAGTAAATTGCTGGAAACAACAATTCCTCTGCGTATTTATCAAACAGTAAACTTTTTGAAACTGTATTTTCATCTGGATCGATTTGAAAGAATTTATCTATGTTCCACATAAGAGTTTGCTGTTAGGCTATGAGACTCTCATCAATTGTAATGTGCTCATTATAATGTTATCATTAGTTGTAAACCAAGCATCATCTACTTTGATATCAAAATACTTCTATAAAGGTGTCTGGACCAAATATGTTAACCATTGTTTGATAACAGACCTTTTAACCAACCAATGAAGATAAATCGTTTTATGAAAAAGATTTTTCTTGGTGTGTACATATATACAAAAATCTTCTTCTTGACTGGTAATAGTCTGGATAAAAGACTTGTCATATTTTTAACTAGACAGGTACATTAATTATTTGTTTGGTTATAACAAACTAATTGTTACAATGCCGCAATCTACGTATCTGCATAAAAGGAAGCCGTGGTGAAATAAATAATTCAGCAATGATGTCTAATTCTGATTAGTCTGCTGGTCTCTCTGGATATTTGAAACCATTGAGGATTGCCAAAGACGGGATTTTGCCTTTTTTAACACCGACATTTCAAATTTTATACATATTGACTTCAGCCACGTTTGTAAATGTCTGAAAAAAATATCATACGACAAGAATTAATAAGGTATCAGATAATTAAATTAAAAAAAATACAATTTCAAAACACCGTAATTTGTTTACGTAGATTTTTTTCTTTAAGTTGTCCAGTTTTCAGATCATTTAAAAACCATAGGCGATCCCAAACATTACAAATGTTACCAAAAAAATTTTTCACTAACATCTTTTGGAATAATTTATGCGCATATCAATGTAAACGATAGCAGATATATGGATGGCTCGAATTATCTTCTGCTAGTGAGATCTTCTCTAAATTGAAATCATCTTTATTTTCAAATTGTTCATCTTCAATGACTAACTCTGCATATTCGCCATCATCACCATCATGAAGATTTTGTGGATGTATCGACTATCCAAAATCTCTATTTTCTATTTGATGATTCTGTACCTGCTGTGTTTCATCATTGGGCAAATGTAAAGACTGTATGGATTTGCTTGGAAGTTTGCGAATTTCATCGAAATTGTCGATTTCTGCTGGACGTTGTTGTGGTCTATTCAATTGATGATTTTTACTCATAACTTTGATGCTTTCTTGAGCTTTTCTTTTTCTATTTAGCGGTATAGATTGTATGGTTTCGATAACTGCTTCATGTTATATAATTGTAGATCCTGCATCAGGACTTGATAACGCAAACTGTGCCGTAATTACAAGTGCGACGTTCCTGTAAGGTCCTTCTTCATGTATTAGAATCATTTCAGCAGAATCAGAGTTATTGAGATCGTCGAGTCTTCCACGTTCTCCAAGTAATCTTTATCTCCGCAAAAACACAGCTGTAGAAATTTTGTCTGGCTTCGAGAAATATTTTGTACTCTTCACATTAATTTTTTTCAGTCTGTACATAAGCAGTCTTTTAGCTGGAGTCTTTGGAGATGGTTTCGATAGTTTGCTAGTGAAAAAAGTGTAAACAGAAAAATTAGACAGTTTTTAAATAAAAAGTTCTTCTTCTTCTTCATTCTTTAGTTTAGGCAAGTTGCCTGTTTCGTTACGACGTTTTTCTGCCTATTTCACTGGTAAATTGTCGCACCATCGTTTTCGTGGCGCCCCGTACTTCTGTGGCCAATCGGTGATTTATCCCGTGCAATTCTAAAGATTCTTCTGTTGTCCATTCTGCTAATATGTTCGTTCTATTCTTTTTTTTACTTAGTATCTACTCGTTAACGTTCTCCACTTTGCATGCTCTTCTTATATCTTCACTTCTCTCTCGGTCCAGTAGCGTTTTTCCAACTATTCTGCGAAGAACTCTCATTTCGGTGGTCTCTAGAACTGTTTCGTTTTCGCTTTGTCTGGTCGAATTTCTGCGGTATATGTCATAATAGGTCTCACCTTGCCTTATAGATTCTTGCTTTGGTCTCTATATCCATGCTTTTGTTTCGCCATATTGTGTCATTCAAACAACCCGCTATTCTGGATGCCTTAATTGTCTGTTCTCTTACCTCTGCTTCAACATCACCATACCCTGAGATTTCTATTCCTAGGTACTTAAATCTCATTTCCTGCTGAATAACCTTCCCTTTAATTTCCAGTTTGAACCTTAACGGTGTCTTTGATGTTGTCATGCATTTAGTTTTCTGGGCCGATATTTTCATATTGAATAATTTGGCTATGCAGTTAAATCGGTGTAGTAGACGTTGTAGATCATCCTCATTTTCGGCCACTAATACATCGTCATCAGTGTAGCATAGGATGGTTATTTTTTCGTTACCCTTTTTGTATCCTTTTAGTAATCTTACATTTCTTATTATTTCGTCCATAATTATGTTAAAAAGAAAGGGGCTTAGGGAATCCCATTGTCGGATACCACGACCTACATCAATCGGTTCTGTCAAGACAAAATTTATCTTTGCTTGGATCTTATTGTTTCTGTAGATGTTCTCTATGGTCTTGATGAAATTATTCGGAATTTGCCGGTTATAAAGGAAATGTATAACATCCTTTAACTGCACACGGTCGAATGCCTTTTCCAAATCAATGAAACATACGTATAATACGTATAATTACTCCGCCTGCATGATCGCTGGGCGGATCGAGCTCAGCGATCATGTTGCCGGTCCTAAGCCCGGGAAAAGGAGGAAGGTTGTTGGATCAGGTTAGCTCCCTACCCAACGTTAAAATAAGATTGCGGCTCATAGAAATGACACTCTTCCTCGGAATAGGAATGATTTTCAGATGACGACCAAAGCAAGAAAAAGAACAACGAAAATGACAACGAATTGGAAAAGAAAACACATAATACGTCTGGCTACCTGGAACATCAAGTAATTTTATAATATAGATCAAGAAACCGTAAAAGAACTGAAAGATAATAAAATTGATATATGCGCCTTACAAGAAACCAAATAGAAAGGAAAAGGACAATTGAAATACGATGACTACTTAGTGATCTATAGTGGAGTCGAGAAACAAATCAGGGCAAAGGAAGGGCTAACCATCGCAGTGTCTAAGAAGTACAAAAACAACATACAAGAATGTAGCTACGTATCTTCACGAATCTTGGTTGTAAAAATGGAAGCGGAAAATCAAAAATTAAATATAGTATCAATCTATGCACCCGAAGATAATAAAACAAAAGAAGAAAGAGAAGCCTTCCACGACCAACTACAAAATTTAGTCGGATCATTACCAAGTAATCAAAAAATGATAATCCTTGGAGATTTTAATGCCCGCATCGGAAACGAAATAATTCCTGGAATAAAGCAAAGGTTTAACGAAAACGTGCTAAATGATAATGGAGAACTAATGACATAGTTATGCACATTTAACGAGCTAAGGATTAATAATACATTTACAATCATAAGGAACACAATAAATTTACATACAGCAACACCAGAGGCTAAGGTCTACAATTGATTATATTGTTACCAACAGATACGTCCAACCAAACCAAATATTAGATATCAGGACGTTAAATTCCGCGAATGTAGGAAGCGATCATAGCCTGCTATTATGTCACATTACGCCGAACCGAGCAGCCTACAGCCGAGATAGAAACTATTTGTAGAAGAATTCTCTAAATAAATAAGTGATATAATCTAAAGAAAAAAACCTAAATAAAAAGTGATATAATCTAAAGGAAAAACCGATAATAAATATCATAAAATAATGTAATAAAATAAAATTCTAAGATATTCGGTCTCCTCAAAAGAAGGGTCTCATGGTCGTTCCCCCTTAGGTAAACAAATGTAATTTTAAACGGGTAAAATTCCGATAGCTTTGAAAGATACTCTCTCGCTAAGGCGTTACAGGCGTTAAAAAGGGGAAATAGAGATGACCAATAGGGAATCGGTGATTTGATGAGAAACGCCTGTAGGAAAAGGAGAGTCCTTCCTCTCCCACTATATGCGGGGTATAAGAGACGGGCACTGGACCGGAAAAAGGATTATTATTATTAGAAGTTGTACACGGTTTATTATTTAGAAGTCAGTAAGTGTTTAATTCTTAAGTGCGACTATATATATCAAGGTAGTTTTTACTTGTATTTTGTTCTATTTTCTTGTGTTTTTGTTAAAATACATGATCCATATTTAGTACTACTTCGTCAAAACTGTCATTCACCCCGACCTTTAATCGAACATTTGGCGACCGTGACAGGACTGGGGTCTTACTAGTATTACAGTTTTGTGCAAAAGTTATTTTAGTGCTTTATCATTAAAATGGATCTTCTAAAAAGGAAAAGAACAATGGCTCGCATTGCATTCACAAAGGTGTACAACGTCTTGAATGCATTACTGGATCCAGCAAAGGGATCGAGTAGGGAAGCGATTTCAAACTCCCTAGCACAATTGGAATCAAAGACAAAAGAACTGACTTCAATTTCGCGATCGTACTTGGATCTGAGAATGGAAGGAGACGGTTATTCTGAAGCAGAAATTGAGCAAGAGACGAACGAAACCGTGGAATATGAAGTAAAATTTTTTGATATCAAGGCACAAGTCGAGCATCTCTTCAAAGGGACAGAAAATTCGTCTACCTCCGCACCAGCAGCCGTCGCCCTTCCAGCACAACCAGACATAAGAGTGTCTTGTAATTTACCGACGATCCGATTGCATCAATTTAGCGGTAATATAGAAGATTGGCTACCATTTTGGAGTTCGTTCAAGAAAGTACACGAAAACTCCGGGTTGACAAAAGAAGACAAGTTTCAATATTTAATGCAATCTATGGAGCCGAAATCTCGTGCAGCCGCATTGATTAAAAGTTATCCGCCTACCGCTGAAAATTACACAAAGGCGATTGATAGTCTAATGGAGCGATACGGTGATACAGATCTGCAGATTGAAGTATATATACGTCAATTATTGCAACTTGTTCTACGGAAACCAGCAGGTCTACGAATCATTTCCTCTCCGGTTTATATGATAACCTCGAATCACGTTTGCGAGCATTGGAATCTTTAGGTCTCACCAACGACACGTACGCGACCATATTGTATCCTTTTGTAGAATCAGCACTACCAGAAGAATTATTGGGAGCGTGGCAACGTAGTTGTTCACTACTAAACGCTAATTACATAGGAGGAACAGGAGCTTCCGCTATTCGTGGAAAAGGGCGATTAACTCGACTCATGGAATTTCTGGCAATGGAAGTGAAAAGTGAGATGAAAGTTTCCTTAGCAATGGAAGGTTTTTTGCCTAGTGATAACCGTGAAAAAGATAAAATTTCAAGAAATCGCCCACACATGAGAGACGTTCCTAGTGCTGCTAGTTTACTTACGACTAAAAAGGGAAAAGATATTCGTGCGTATTTTGTGATTCTAGTGAACACAGTAATGTCGATTGTGAGATCGTGAAGAACATGAGTCTACGAGAAAAAAGGGAACGTGCGAGGAAGTACAACACGTGTTCCGTCTGTCTGAAATTCGGACATCATTATAAGCGATGCTTCGCCAGAGTGAAGTGCGACGGATGCTCTCGTAGGCATGTGACGCTCATGTGTCCGGTAAACGTAAAGGACGATACCGAAAAGGAGGAAACAAAACCGAAAGGAATCACCAATAATAAAACGGAAATTAATATCAATGAGTGTAGTTTAGCGAGTTACTGCAACGATGCAGAAGTGCTTATGTCAACTTTGCGTGCAAAACTAAGAAACGGAAACAAAGAAATAAACGTTCGTCTAATTATAGATAGTGGCTCTCAAAAATCGTATATCACTAAAGAGGCAGTACGCGAAATGGGTTATGAACCTATAGGCGAACAAACTATGGGACACTCACTCTTCGGCGGAAGAAGAACGGAAACGGTGTGCCATAAAAAATACCGGGTCCACTTAGGTGACCTCGACGACACTTATAGGTGCAATTTCGTCGCCATGGACCAAGATATAATATGCGAGAAAATACCGCGAGTGAAAAATGATGAGTGTCTCGATGAGTTGAAGAAATTAAAAATTCGTGTAAGTGATACGCAAAGTGATGACCACGCAGTCGCAATACTCGTTGGTGCCGACATTCTAGGAAAATTATTAACTGGACGTTGCCATGAATTGAAGAATGGCCTCGCTGCTATAGAAACGCGCCTGGGCTGGACTGTCTTAGGAAAAGTTCCCACACGCGAAAGACGTAATGATGCCGTCGGCACGGCAATATCGATGTTAAACGTCTCAGATTCAAGGTCTCCTAATATTTTAGGAAATCCTATTGAAAATAAAAGCCACATAGGAAAAAATTGGAGCCATTACCCACCCCATCGAGGTGTTCGAAAAGAAGGCTCCACTACAAGGCTTCGTCCGGTCTTCAATACTTCCGCAAGAGGAAAAAACTCGGTACCATTAAAGGAATGTTTACACGTATGCCCTAATCTAATTGAACTTATTCATACGGTGCTTCAACGCTTTCGAAAGGGTAAAAATAAGAATAATTTCCGAGATAAGAAAAGCGTTTTTACAAATAGGCATAAATGCAAATAATAGGGATTTCTTGCGGTTTCTGTGGTACGATGGTAGCGGCAATATCATGATTTTACGTCATCGCAGAGTAGTATTTGGCGTCTCATCGAGTCCTTTTATTTTAGGCGCTATTATGGCAGAATCTACGGCTATGATGAAATTAGCGAGTTTTGATTTGCGAGGGTGGGAGTATAAAGTCAGTTTCGCGAAGCCAAAGTAACGAAACGAAACATCCTCGCGTTAGCACACCGCGTTTTTGATCCCTTAGGCTTCGTTCGCCCCGCGGTATTGTTTACCGAGACGTCTACTACGAAGAACTTTACGCAGATCCTCTTTAAATTACGAAGAAATGATGATCGTACTATTCGACTGCGAAGCTATAATTAACAGTAGACCAATAACTTTTCTATCGGCAAATAAGCAAGACCTCGTACCACTGACCCCGTCTATGTTTTTACAAGACACTAAAGAAATCGGTGTTTTAGACTTAGATAGAGTTGAAAAATGCGACTTTGCGAAACGTTATAATTACAGAGCCAAAATTAAGGAAGGTCTTCGACGTCGGTTTCGTACTGAATATCTCGGAGCGTTAATACATCGTAAGGGTGTTAAAAGAGAAAACCGTAGCATAAAAGTTGGAGATATAGTATTGATAGAAAATGAAAATAAGAAAAGGATAGATTGGCCACTAGCCCGCGTAGAGAAACTTATTTACGGAAAGGACGACAAAGTAAGGGTCGTTCATTTAAATACCGCGACGGGTAGTTTGGTACGACCCATACAAAGGGTCTATCCACTTGAGTTAAAATCAGACTCAAAGGAGTCTCGAATAGAAGAGATTGTTGTAAATAGATATGAGAAAAATAATTCTTTAAATTCTCCGGAACATTGCGACGGAATAAAGGACTGCCGTATGACGAGGAGCGGAAGAGTATAGAAAAAACCAGATAGGTTAAATTATGATTAAATTTTATTCTGTATCCTCCGTAGCGTAATGTAGAGTAATAAAGGATTGAGATAGGCCATGTGTTAGCTATCTCAATGGTGGGAGTGTGTCACATTACGCCGAACCGAGCAGCCTACAGCCGAGATAGAAACTATTTGTATAAGAATTCTAAAGGAAAAAACCTAAATAAATAAGTGATATAATCTAAAGAAAAAAACCGATAATAAATATCATAAAATAATATAATAAAATAAAATTTAAGATATTCGGTCTCCTCAAAAGAAGGGGTCTCATGGTCGTTCCCCCTTAGGTAAACAAATGTAATTTTAAACGGGTAAAATTCCGATAGCTTTGAAAGATACTCTCTCGCTAAGGCGTTACAGGCGTTAAAAGGGGGAAATAGCGATGACCAATAGGGAATCGGTGATTTGATGAGAAACGCCCTGTAGGAAAAGGAGAGTCCTTCCTCTCCCACTATATGCGGGGTATAAGAGACGGGCACCGGACCGGAAAAAGGATTCATTGATTATTATTTAGAAGTTGTACACGGTTTATTATTTAGAAGTTGAGCAGGGATTATTATTTAGAAGTCAGTAAGTGTTTAAATCTTAAGTGCGACTATATATATATCAAGGTAGTTTTTACTTGTATTTTGTTCTATTTTCTTGTGTTTTTGTTAAAATACATAATCCATATTTAGTACTACTTCGTCAAACTGTCATTCACCCCGACCTTAATCGAACAATTAGCAAAAATAAGAATGAAGTTTAAACCCCAAAGAAATCTTGCCCAAGCAACTCAAGTATCGAAAATAAACATCGAGTCACTATGGAACTTACCAACCAAACAACTATATGAGAACAGGTTAAGAATAAAATCGAAATAAACCCAGTAAAAGAAGAAGATAATACAAACACGGCCTGGAAGAAACTAAAAACTAAAATTTCAGAAGCTGCATATGAAGCCCTGGGAACACAAAATGTAAAAAACCGGGCTAAATGATCAAAACTCCTTGGTTTCGCCCAGAGATTAAGGAAATATGCAAAAAAAAGAAAATAGCATACCTTAACTATAGGACATTACGAACACCTGAATCATACGAAATGTATAGACGAATCCGGAATCAAACAGCGACATTAGTAAGGCAAACAAAGCAACATTATTGGAAGATTTTTTCGAAAAGAATGGAGAGTTACTTCTATGGACTCCAAAAACAAATCTGGCGATTTATTAGAAATCAAAGATAGGAGGTCAACGAATGATCGAAACAAATCAGATCACAAAAGAAAATTGGTTTAACTATCTAACAGAGCTCTATAAATCAGAAGAACCTCAAACGGAACTAAATACGCCAGAAATAATAACTAAAAGCGACATACGAATTGAGTCCAATGATGTAGAAACAGCTTTCGAAAACTAAAGAATAGGAAGAGTCTAGGGCAAGATGGCATTCCAAACGAACTGCTAAAATAGTGGCCAAAGTCTCACACAACAGTTAACATTCCTAATACAAAAATACTATACCAACACAGAATACCTGACGAATGGCGAACTAGTACAACTATAGTTATGTTTAAAAAAGGAGACAAAAACTGCCTACAAACTACAGGGGAATAAATCTTTTAAACACTTCATTGAAACTAACAACAAAGGTTATAACGAATAAAATTAACAGCTTAACGAACCTAGAAGACGAACAACAGGGATTCTGATCAGGCAGATCGTGCACAGACGCGGTTTTCATCATAAGACAGATAACAGAAAAATAAATCGAATTGAATCAAAAATAAAAGTTATCATAAATATTAACCAACTCAAGAAAAAGTTATAAAAAAATTATAAAATGTAAAAAAATTGTTTTACAAACATTTGTTTTAATTTGTTATAAATTATTTTTATTACATAATTAATTATTATAATTAATATATAATAATACTATCTAAATAATTATAAATAAGTTTTTATTTAAATTTAATATAAATTTTTTTCATAAAAGTTATATTTTTATCATAATTAAATAATTTACATGTATTATTAACTATTGTATGTAAAAGATTTATTAGGTGTACAAATAAGTTTCCGCCGTTTTTTATTTAAAATAAGTATTTATTCTAGAAGAATGGTAATTTTAAGGTTATTTAAAATACTGTCCATCACTTGCAATGACTTTTTCCCATCTCTCAGGCAACATTCGGATCCCACGTCGGAAGAACTCCTTGTCTTTTGAGGCTATCCACGAATCAACTCAATTTTTGGTATCTTCATATATTTGAACCGCTGCTCCGACAGAGCATGTGCCATGGACCGAAATAGGTGATAATCGGACGGTGCAATGTCTGGTGAATACGGCGGGTGGGTAACAATTCCCAATCAAGTGTTTCCAAATACTTTTTCACGGGAGCCGCTACATGTGGACGAGCATTGTCATGCAGGAGAATAATTTTTTCGTGTCTAGAATAGTATTGAGGGCGTTTTTCCTTCAGAGCTCGCTCAATCTCATTAACTGTGTTCGATAGAGGGCTTCCGGTGATTGTTTCGCTCGGATTAAGCAACCAATAATACACTAAACCCAGCTGATTCCACCAAATAAACAGCATGAGTTTTTTCCGTGAATATTCGGTTTTGCTGTTGATGTTGACGCATGGCTTGGTAATCCCCATGATTTTCTTCTTTTTGGATTATCATAATGTATCAATTTCTCGTCACCAGTGATAATACGATGTAAAAACCCTTTTTTTATGTCTAGCAAGAAGTATTTCACTTAAGCATAATCGGCGTTCGATATCTCTCGGCTTTATTCGTACGGAACCAAATTTCCTTGTTTATTAATAATTCCTAATGATTTTAAACGATGTGAGACGGCTTGCTGAGTGACTTCTAATGTTACAGCAAGTTCTTTTTGTGTTTGAGATGAATCTTCCTCCAATATTTCCTCCAATTCTGCATCTGTAAATTTTTGGCCTTCCATTGCGATCTTTGTCTTCCACGTCGAAATCACGGTTTTTAAACTTTTGAAACCACTCATGACACGTTCTCTCACTCAAAGCAATCTCACCATATGCTTCTTCGAGCAATCGATGCGCCTCAGCAGCAGATTTCTTTATATTAAAGAAGTAAACTAATATTTCCCGCAAATGACTCTTATTTGGCTCAAATTTGGACATTCTCAACTAAAAAAATTATATTTTACCAATATGAAATCAATGATATTAATAGGTTAGGTTGTTCTAAAGCGTTAAAAATACAGTTTTAGAATCTCTTAGTTTTCGAGTTGTTAGAGATTTAGTGTAAATCTGCCAACCTTTTTTCTAAACTCTCTAAATATTTTAAATACTTTAAGTTTAAAACATTTTAGAATCAGTTATTTTTCGAGTAATTAAAGTTTATGAATACACATTCCTCCTTTTTTAAAAACCCTATGTATATTAAGTACTTGTTTTAGCATCAGGTTTTTTGGCATTTAAAGAGCTTTAAAATGGCTATACTACATTTTAAAATTTTAAGATTTCGAGTAATTACAGTATATGATTGCTGCTGCCTTCCCAGTTTTTAGAAACTCTATGTATTTAAAGACATTAGTTTTGTATCGTGTTTTAGAGCTTTTCAAGAGCTTTTAAAAGAGTGTTTTAAAACATTTTAGAATCTGTTAGTTTTTGAGTTATTAGAATTTTTGTGTACATCTGCCTACCTTATTCTAAACACTCTAAGTACTTTAAATATTTAAGTTTCTTATCAGTTTTTAGCATTTTAGGAGCTTTTAAATGACTGTTCTAAAACATTTTAGAATCAGTTATTTTCGGGTAATTAAAGTTTATGAATACACATTCCTACTTTTTTTTAAATAACCTATGTATATTAAGTACTTGTTTTTAGCATCAGGTTTTTTGGCATTTAAAGAGCTTTAAAATAGCTATATTATACATTTTAAAATTTGTAAGATTTCGAGTTATTACTGTATACGATTGCAGCTGCCTTCCTTGTTTTAGAAACTCTATGTAATTTAAAGACCTAAGTTTGTGTCATGTTTTAGAGCTGTTCAAGATCTTTCAATAGCTTTACTAATACATTTTAAAATTTGTTAGTTATCAAGTTATTAGATTTTTTGTGTACATCTGCCTACCTTGTTCTAAACACTCTAAGTATTTTAAATATTTAGTTTTTTATCAGGTTTTAGAGCATTTTAGGAGCTTTAAAATAACTGTTTTAAAACATTTTAGAATTTGTTAGTTTTCGAGTTATTTTAGGTTATGTGTACAAATTACATCTTTTTATTTAAACAACTTATGTATATTAAATACTTATGTTTAGCATCATGTTGTTAGGCACTTATAGACCTTTAAAATGGCTATACTAATAATATTAAATTTTTAAGATTTCGAGTAATTACAGTATATGATTGAAGCTGCCTTCCCAGTTTTTAGAAACTCTATGTATTTTCAATACCTAAGTTTTGCATCTGTTTTAAAGCTTTTCAAGAGCTTTTAAAGCTGTTTTATACATTTTAAAATCTGCTGTTTTCGAGTTATTAGAGTTTATGTATACACATTCCTACTTTTTTTTTAAATAACAAATGTATATTATATACTTTATTTCAAAATCAGTTTTTTTTGCATTAAAGAGTTAAAAAATTGCTATACTAATACACTTTAAAGTTTGTAAGATTTCGAGTAATTACAGTATATGATTACAGCTGCCTTCCCAGTTTTTAGAAACTCTATGTATTTTAAATACATAAGTTTTGTATCAGGTTTTAGAGCTTTTTAAGAGCTTTTAAATGACTGTTTTAAAACATTTCAGAATCTGTTAGTTTTCGAGTTATTAGAGTTTTGTGTACAACTGCCTACCTTGTTTCTAAACACTCTAAATATTTTAAATACTTAAGTTTTTTATCAGGTTTTGGAGCATTTAAGAGCTTTAAAATAACTGATTTAGTCATTTCAGAATCTGTTAGTTCTCGAGTTTCTGGAGTTTATGTGTACATCTGCCTACCTCGTTTAAAAAAACCCAAAGTATTTTAAATATTTATGTTTTTATCAGGTTTTAGAGCATTTCAAGAGCTTTAAAATGACTCTTTTAAAACATTTTAGAATCTGTTAGTATTCAAGTAATTAAAGTTTATGTATACACATTCCAATTTTTTTTTTTAATAACCTATGTATATTAAGTAATTGTTTTTAGCATCAAGTTTTTTGGAATTTAAAGAGCTTTAAAATAGCTATACTAATACATTTTAAAATTTGTAAGATTTCGAGTAATTATATATATGATGAAGATGCCTTCCCAGTTTTTAGAAACTTATGTATTTTAGTAAATAAGATTTGTATCAGGTTTTAGAGCTTATCAAGAGCTTTTAAACGACATTTTTAGAACATTTCAGAATCTGTTAGTTTTCGAGTTATTAGAGTTTTTGTGTACATCTGCTTACCTTGTTTCTAAAAATCTAAGTAATAGGGGGACCGGAAAGTAATGTCGTTTCTGCGCTGCCAATACTTGATTGTCATTTGTCAGCTCATTGTTTGGTTCAGAGGCGTACCAAAGACATTGTGAGGTTATAGTGATTTCTTTACTTATAGACAATTGAATTACAATTTTTTTTGTAATTTTGGGTAAAATGGCCAGCCAAATACCAGAAGAGGTACACATCCGGCATTGCATGCTCTTTGAGTTTCGCAAGGGAAATAACGCAACAGTTGCTACCAAAAACATTTGCGATGTTTATCCAAATGCACTGGACATTCGTAAATGCCAAAGGTGGTTTTCCAAGTTCAAATCGGGTAATTTTGATCTTTCCGACTCGTATCGATCAGGAAGACCATCAGCGTTAGACAACGACGTGTTAAGGGCGGAAGTGGAAGCAAATCCGTGTCAGACGATCGAGGAATTGTCAAACAGTCTCAACCAACCTTGGTCGACCATCCAAGAACATTTGAAGCAGATTGGGAAAGTAAGCAGAGCAGGTGTTTGGGTCCCGCATAATCTGTCCGAACAGAATAAGGCTAACCGATCAATCACATGCAACTTATTGCTTCAACGACACAACACAGAAGCGTTTTTTGATCGCTTGATCACAGGAGATGAGAAATGGGTCCTGTATGATAACCCAAAACGCAAAAGGCAGTGGCTCTCTCCAAATGAAATCCCTCGGAGTACTGCTAAGCCAGGTTTACACCCCAAAAAAGCGCTTTGTGTGTTTGGTGGAGTATTCGCGGCATTGTTCATTTTGAATTACTGAAACCTGGACAAACTGTTACTGCAGACCTCTACAGCGAACAATTGCAGCGAGTCAATCAATCTTTAATTGAAAAGTGGCCAGCGATTGTCAACCGAAAAGGCGTCATTCTCCAACATGACAATGCAAGACCGCACTGCGCAAGGCGAACTCTAGAAAAAATTAATGAATTGGGGTGGGAGGTGCTGCCTCATCCACCATATTCGCCCGATGTTGCACCATCGGATTTCCACTTATTCCGAGCGCTGCAACACTTTTTAAGTGGCAAAACATTTGCAAATTTGGATGATATCCAAAATGCCATCTCTAGATATTTTGCCGAAAAACCAATTAATTTTTATCGATCAGGGATTGAAAATTTACTCACTAGATGGCAAAAGGTTATTGACAATGATGGGGAATACATCATTGATTAAAAATAAAGACTCGTTAAAAATGTATGTGTTTGTATTTAGCGTAAGAAAACGACATTACTTTCCGGTCCCCCTAATATTTAAAAACTTAATTTTTTTATCAGGTTTTAGAGCATTTAAATTACTTTAAAATAACTTATTTAGTCATTTAGAATCTGTTAGTTTTCGAGTTATATAGGTTATGTGTACAAATTACATCTTTTTTTTAAACACTTCTATATATTAAATACTTATGTTTAGCATCATGTTGTTGAGGCACTTATAGACCTTTAAAATTGCTATACTAATACATTTTAAAATTTGTAATATTTCGAGTAATTACATTATATGATTAAAGCTGCCTTCCCAGTTTTTAGAAACTCTATGTATTTTAAATACATAAGTTTTGCATCATGTTTTAGAGCTTTTCAAGAGCTTTTAAAGACTGTTTTAAAACATTTTAGAATCTGTTAGTTTTCGAGTTATTAGAGTTTTTGTGTACAGTGCCTTCCTTCTTTCTAAACTCTTTAAATTATTTAAATACTTAAGTTTTTTATAAGGTTTTAGAGCCTTTTAGGAGCTTTAAAATAATTGATTTAGACATTTTAGAACCAGTTAGTTCTAGAGTAAGTTAAGTTTTTGTATACACATTCCTACTTTTTTTTAAATAACCTATGTATATTAGGTACTTTTTTTATCATCAGGTTTTTTGGCATTTAAAGAGCTTAAAAAAAGTTATACTAATACATTTTAAAATTTTTAAGATTTCGAGTAATTACAGTGTATGGTGCAGCAGCCTTCACAGTTTGTTGAAACTCTATGTATTTTAAGTACATAAGATTATATCAGATTTTAGAGCTTTTCAAGAACTTTAAAATAGCTATACAAATACATTTTAAAATTTGTTAGTAATCGAGTTATTAGAGTTTTTGTGTAAATCCATCTACCTTGTTGTAAACACTGCAAATATTTTAAATACTGAAGTTTTTATCAGGTTTTAGAGCATTTCAACAGCATTAAAAATAACTGTTTTAAAACATCTTAGAAGTTGTTAGTTTTCGAGTTATTATGAGTTATGTGGACAAATTACATATTTTTATTTAGACAACTTATGTATAATCAATACTTATGTTTTGCATCATGGTTTTGGGCACTTATAGACCTTTAGAAAGGCTATACTAATACATTTTAAATTTGTAAGATTTCGAGTAATTACATTATATGATAGAAGCTGCCTTCCCAGTTTTAGAAACTCTATGTATTTTAAGTACATAAGATTTATATCAGGTCTTAGTTTTTCAGAGCTTTTAAACGACATTTTAGAACATTTCAGAATATGTTAGTTTCGAGTTATTGGAGTTTTTTGTTTACATCTGCCTACTTTATTTTCGGACACTTAAATATTTAAATACTTAGTTTCTTCTCAGATTTTAGAGCATTTTAATAGCTTTAAAATAACTGATATAGTCATTTAGAATCTTTTAGTTTTTGAGTAATAAAAAAGTTTATATATACACATTACTACTTTTTTTTAATACCTATGTATATTGATATTTTTTTAATCATCAGGTTTTTGGCATTTTAAGAGCTTCAAATGGCTATACTAATAAATTTTAAAATTTGTAAGATTTCGAGTAATTAAATTATATAATTGAATCTGCCTTCCAAGTTTTAATAAACTCTATGTACATTAGGTACATAAGTTGTGTCATGTTTTATAACTATTCAAAGAGCTTTAATATAGCTATACTAATACATTTTAAAATTTGTTAGTTATCGAGTTATTAGAGTTTTGTGTACTCTTTCTACCTTGTTTTAAACACTGTAAATATGTTTTCTTACATAAGATTTTTATCAGGTTAAAGAGCTGTTCAAGAGCTTTCAAATGAGTGTTTAAAACATTATAGAATCTGTTAGTTTCAAATTATTAGAGTTTTTTGTACATCTGCCTACTTGTGTCTAAACACTCTAAGTATTTTAAAAACTTAAGATTTTTATCAGGTATTAGAGTATTTTAATGGCTTTAGAATAACTGATTTAGTCATTTTAGAATCTGTTAATTTTCGAGTTATTATAGGGTATGTGTACAAATTACATCTTTTATTTAGACAACTATCAGGTTATAGAGCTGTGCAAGAGCTTTTAAATGACTGTCTTAAAACATTTCATAATCTGTTAGTTTTCAAATTATTAGAGTTTTTGTGTACATCTGCCTACCTTGTTTCTAAAACTCTAAGTATTTTAAAAACTTAAGATTTTTATCAGGTTTTAGTGCATTTTAATGGCTTTAAAAATAACTGATTTAGTCATTTTAGAATCTGTTAGTTTTTGAGTTATATTGTGTCATGTGTACAAATCACATCTTTTTATTTAGACAACTTATGTATATTAAATACTTATGTTTAGCATCATGTTGTTGGGCAACTTAGAGACCTTTAAAAGCTATACTAATAAATTTAAAATTTGTAAGATTTCGTGTTATTAAATAATGATTGAAGTTGCCTTCCCAGTTTTTTGAAACTCTATGTATTTTAATACATAAGTTTAGCATCATGTTTGGAGCTTTTCAAGAGCTTTCAAAGACTGTTTTAAAACATTTTAGAATCTGTTAGTTTTCGAGTTTATTATTTGTTCATGTGTACAAATCACATCTTTTTATTTAGACAACTTATGTATATTAAATACTTATGTTTAGCATCATGTTGTTGAGCACTTATAGACCTTTAAAAAGGCAATACTAATACATTTAAAATTTTTAAGATTTTGAGTAATTACATTATATAATTGAAGCTGCCTTCCCACTTTTAAACGCTCTATGTATATTAAGTACATAAGTTTTTCATCATGTTTTAGAGCTTTTCAAGAGCTTTTAAAAGACTGTATTAAAACATTTTAAAATCTGTTAGTTTTCGAGTTATTAGATTTTTATGTACATCTGGCCTACCTTGTCTCTAAACACTCTAAGTATTTTAAATACTTAAGTTTTTTTATCAGGTTTTAAAACATTTTAATAGCTTTAAAATAACTGATTTAGACATCTTGAAATCTGTTACTTTCCGAGTAATTAAGGTTATGTATACACAGTCCTACTTTTTTTTAAATAAACTATGTATATTAAGTACTTGTTTTTAGCATCAGGTTTTTGGCATTTAAGAGCTTTAAAATAGCTATACTATTAAATTTTAAAATTTGTAAGATCTCGAGTATTACAGATATGGTTTGCAACTGCATTCCCAGTTTTTAGAAACTCTATGTATTTTTAGTACCCAAGTTTTGTGTCATGTTTAGAGCTGTTCAAGAGCTTTAAAATAGCTATACTAATACATTTTAAAATTTGTTAGTATAGAGTTATTAGAGTTTATGTGTACATACTTCTACCTTGTTTTTAAACACTGTAAATATTTTTCATACTTAAGTATTATCAGGTTTTGGAGCATTTCAACAGCATTAAAATAACTGTTTTAAAACATCTTAGAATTGTTTTTTACGAGTTTTATAAGTTATGTGTACAAATTACGTATTTTTATTTAGACAACTATCTTCTTCTTCCAGCGTCCAAATAGGCATATTGCCTGTTCTTCATCGCAACACACGCTTTTTGTAGGTATATTGTCCGCCCATCGTTTTCGTGGTCTTCCAGGGCTTCGTTTCCCTAGTGGTGATCTATCTCTAGCGATCTTCACAATTCGGTCTCCTGTCATTCAGGTTATGTGATCGTTCCACTGAATTTTCCTCCCCAATACCCAATCATTGATGTTGTCGATTTGGCATGTTCTTCTGAGGGCTTCACTTCTTTGTCTATCCCATAGAGATTTTCCGGTTATTCTCCGGATTATTTTCATTTCCGCTGCCTCCATCATCTGGCGGGTTTTAATGTCTCGGGTCTTGTTTCCGCCGCATGTTAGTATGGGTCTTATAGTGGCCTTGTAAATACGGCTTTTTGTGTCTATTCTGAGATGTTTGTTGCGGAATATGGTGTCATTGAGTTGTGCCGCAGCTCTTGTTGCCTTAACCACTTGTGTTCTTACTTCCGTTTCTATTTCACCAAAGCTGGAAATTTCTATGCCTAAGTAGTCAAACTTCATCACTTGTTGTATAATGCTCCCATCAACCACCAATTTACATCTAAGGGGTATCTTGGATGTGGTCATGCACTTAGTTTTGGATGTAGATATTACCATCCCAAGAGATTGAGCCATTGTGTTGAACTCATGTAGAAGTCTCTGCAGATCGTCTTCATTTTCCGCTATTAAAACTGCGTCGTCTGCATAGCATATGATTTTCAGTTCTTTATCTCCCATCCTATAACCTCTCTGTTACAGACTTTTTTATAATTTCATCCATATATATTGAATAGTAGCGGGCTCAGTGAGTCTCCCTGTCTAATGCCTCTTCCAGTGTTATGGGTTCTGTTAGTTCGTTATCTATCTTTGCCTGTATGTTGTTGTTCTGGTATATATCTTCTATTGTTTTTATGATGTTGTTTGTATTTGTCTGTTATAGAGGAGATGAACCACATCAGTTAGTCGTATCCTATCGAACGCTTTTTGTAGGTCTATAAAGCAGAAGAACGCCGGTTTATTATATTCTATCGACTTTCCGTTATTTGTCTGACGACGAATGCTGCATCTGTATATGATCGTCCAGGTCTGAACCCTTGTTGCTCGTCAGCTAGTGTTATCTTTCACTGATAAGATTGAGATTACTTTGGTGACTAATTTCAAGGTAGTGCATAGCAGATTTATTCCTCTATAGTTCCGGGCTGCTTTTTATCTCCTTTTTTAAAGAGTAAAATCATTGTGCTTGTTCTCTATTCGTCCGGAATTTTTTGTTGTTCGAGGATCCTTTGTGTGAGAATAGTCAACTCCTGAACCAATCTTTCTCCACCGTATTTGAGGAGTTCATTCGCGATGCCGTCTTGACCAGGGCTCTTCCTATTTTTCAATCCATACAGTGCTTTTCTCATGTCAGCTTCGTCGATAGAGATGTTATTATTTATCATGATATCTGGGACACCTTGTGTTGTGCTAGGTTGGTCATCCTGTATAGGTCTTTTAGATATGCGGTCCATGTTTCCTTATCAATTTGGCTTACTGGTATTAATTCCGTAATTTCTTTCTTCTGGTTTCTAATGAATCTCCACATTTGTTTTTGGAGACCGTAAAAGTCCTTCTCTAGTTGTTTTGAGAACTTTTCCCAGTGCATGTCCTTCATTCTTCTAACTAGCGTACCAGTTTCGTTCCTGATGTTTTTGTATGCGTTGTAAGACTCGGCAGTTCTAGTTGTTAGATATTTAAGGTAGGCTTGTTTTTTCTTCTTACATTGTTCTTTTATCTCTTCGCAGAACCATGGAGTTTTTTTTTGCGACGCCTCGTTTTTTACATTTCTTGGTTCCCAATGCCTCTATGGCCGCGCTTTTTATGTTTTTTTAGTTTCAGCCATATAGTGTTTACTTCGTCACGATTATCAGCTGGGTTCAGTTCGATTTTTTCTCTTAAACGTCTTTTGTATAATTCTCGTGTTGTTGTATCCCAGAAGTATCTATCTTTATTGTAGTATTGTTGTGTAACTTCGCCTACATGATCGTGAGGGTCATGTTGCCGGTCCCAAGACAGATAAAGGAGGAGGGTTGTTAGGTTAGGTTAGCTACCTGCCTGACGTAAAATAAAGCACAAGCTCGAAGAAACCACAACGCGCCTCGGCAATAGACAACTATGTATAATAAAACTTGTGTTTAGCATCATGTTGTTGGGCACTTATAGACCTTTAAAATAGCTATACTAATAAATTTTAAAATTTGTTAGTAATCGAGTTATTAGAGTTTTTGTGTACATCTTTCTACCTTGTTTTTAAACACTGTAAATATTTTAAATCCTTAAGTTTTTTCTCAGATTTAGAGCATTTCAAGAGCTTTAAATAACTGTTTTAAAACATTTTAGAATTTGTTAGTTTTCAAAATAAAATTTTATGTATACAAATTCCTACTCTTTATAAAAAAAACCTATGTATATTAAGGACTTGTTTTTAGCATCAGGTTTTTTGGCATTTAAAGAATTTTATAATGGCAATACTAATACATTTTAAAATTTGTAAGATTTCGAGTAATTACATTATATAATTGAAGCTGCCTTCCCAGTTTTTATAAACTCTATGTATTTTAAATACCTAAGTTTTGTGTCATGTTTTAGAGCTGTTCAAGAGCTTTAAAATAGCTATACTAATACATTTTAAAATTTGTTAGTAATCGAGTTATTAGAGTTTTGTGTACATCTTTCTACCTTGTTTTTAAACACTGTAAATATTTTAAATACTTAAGTTTTTTATCAGATTTTAGAGCATTTTAATGGCTTTAAAATAACTGATATAGTCATTTTAGAATATTTTAGTTTTCGAGTAATAAATAGTTTATGTATACACATTACTACTTTTTTTTTAAATAACCTATGTATATTAAGTATTGTTTTTAGCATCAGGTTTTTTGGCATTTAAAGAGCTTTAAAATGGCTATACTAATACATTTTAAAATTTGTAAGATTTCGAGTAATTACAGTATATGATTGCAGCTGCCTTCACAGTTTTTAGAAACTCTATGTATTTTAAATACCTAAGTTTTGTGTCATGTTTTAGAGCTGTTCAATAGCTTAAAAATAGCAATACTAATACATTTTAAAATTTGTTAGTAATCGAGTTATTAGAGTTTTTGTGTAAATCCTTCTACCTTGTTTTTAAACACTGTAAATATTTTAAATACTTAAGTTTTTTATCAGGTTTTAGAGCATTTCAACAGCTTTAAAATAACTGTTTTAAAACATTTTAGAATTTGTTAGTTTTCGAGTTATTATAAGTTATGTGTACAAATTACATCTTTTTATTTAGACAAAATATATGTATAATAAAAACTTATGCTAAACATCAAGTTGTTGGACACTTATATACCTTTAAATAGCTATACTAATACATTTTAAAATTTGTAATATTTCGACTAATTACATTATATGATTGAAGCTGCCTTCCCAGTTTTTTGAAACTCTATGTATTTTAATACATAAGTTTTGCATCATGTTTAGAGCTTCTCAAGAGCTTTCAAAAGACTGTTTTAAAACATTTTAGAATCTGTTAGTTTTCGAGTAATTAGAGTTTTTGTGTACATCTGCCTACCTTATTTTTAGACACTCTAAATATTTTAAATACTTAAGTTTTTTCTCAGGTTTTAGAGCATTTTAAGAGCTTTAAAATGACTGTTTTAAAACATTTTAGAATTTGTTATTTTTCTAGTTATTTTAGGTTATGTGTACAAATTACATCTTTTTATTTAGACAACTTATGTATAATAAATACTTATGTTTAGCATCATGTTGTTATGCACTTATAGACCTTTAAAATAGCTATAATAAATTTTAAAATTTGTAAGATTTCAAATAATTACTATATATGATTGAAGATGCCTTCCCAGTTTTAGGAAACTCTATGTATTTAAATACCTAAGTTTTGTGTCATGTTTTAGATCTGTTCAAGAGCTTTAAAATAGCTATACTAATACATTTTAAAATTTGTTAGTAATCGAGTTATTAGAGTTTTTGTGTACATCTTTCTACCTTGTTTTTAAACACTGTAAATATTTTAAATACTTAAGTTTTTTATCAGATTTTAGAGCATTTTAATGGCTTTAAAATAACTGATATAGTCATTTAAGAATATTTTAGTTTTTGAGTAATAAATAGTTTATGTATACACATTACTACTTTTTTTTTAAATAACCTATGTAATTAGGTATTTTTTTTATCATCAGGTTTTTTTGGCATTTAAAGAGCTTCAAAATGGCTATACTAATACATTTTAAAATTTGTAATATTTCGACTAATTACATTATAAGATAGAATATGCTTTCCCAGTTTTTTGAAACTCTATGTATTTTAATACATAAGTTTTGCATCATGTTTAGAGCTTCTCAAGAGCTTTTAAAAGACTGTTTTAAAACATTTTAGAATCTGTTAGTTTTCGAGTAATTAGAGTTTTTGTGTACATCTGCCTACCTTATTTTTAGACACTCTAAATATTTTAAATACTTAAGTTTTTTCTCAGGTTTTAGAGCATTTTAAAAGCTTTAAAATGACTGTTTTAAAACATTTTAGAATTTGTTATTTTTCTAGTTATTTTAGGTTATGTGTACAAATTTAATCTTTTTATTTAGACAACTTATGTATAATAAATACTTATATTTAGCATCATGTTGTTAGGCACTTATAGACCTTTTAAATGGCTATACTAATACATTTTAAAATTTTTAATATTTCGAGTAATTACATTATTTGATTGAAGCTGCATTCCCAGTTTTTAGAAACTCTATGTATTTTAAGTACATAAGTTTTGCATCATGTTTTAGAGCTTTTCAAGAGCTTTTAAAAGACTTTTTTAAAACATTTTAGAATCTGTTAGTTTTCGAGTTTTTAGAGTTTTTGTGTACATCTGCCTACCTTGTTTCTAAACACTCTAAGTATTTTAAATATTTAAGTTTTTCTCAGGTTTTAGAGCATTTCAAGAGCTTTAAAATAACTGTTTTAAAACATTTTAGAATCTGTTAGTTTTCGAATAATAAAATTTTATGTATACAAATTCCTACTTTTTTTAAAAAACCTATGTATATTAAGTACTTGTTTTTAGCATCAGGTTTTTTGGCATTTAAAGAGCTTTAAAATGGCTATACTAATACATTTTAAAATTTGTAAGATTTCGAGTAATTACAGTATATGATTGCAACTGCCTTTACAGTTTTAAGAAACTCTATGTAATTTATATACCTAAGTTTTGCGTCATGTTTTAGAGCTGTTTAATAGCTTAAAATAGCTATACTAATACATTTTAAAAATTTGTTAGTATCGAGTTATTAGAGTTTTTGTTTACATCTTTCTACCTTATTTTTAGACACTCTAAATATTTTAAATACTTAAGTTTTTTCTCAGGTTTTAGAGCATTTTAAAAGCTTTAAAATGACTGTTTTAAAACATTTTAGAATTTGTTATTTTTCTAGTTATTTTAGGTTATGTGTACAAATTTCATCTTTTTATTTAAACAACTTATGTATAATAAATACTTATGTTTAGCATCATGTTGTTGGGAACTTATAGACCTTTTAAATTGCTATACTAATACATTTTAAAATTTGTAAGATTTCGAGTAATTACAGTATATGATTGCAGCTGCCTTCACAGTTTTTAGAAACTCTATGTATTTTAAATACCTAAGTTTTGTGTCATGTTTTAGAGCTGTTCAATAGCTTAAAAATAGCTATACTAATACATTTTAAAATTTGTTAGTAATCGAGTTATTAGAGTTTTTGTGTAAATCCTTCTACCTTGTTTTTAAACACTGTAAATATTTTAAATACTTAAGTTTTTTATCAGGTTTTAGAGCATTTCAACAGCTTTAAAATAACTGTTTTAAAACATTTTAAAATTTGTTAGTTTTCGAGTTATTATAAGTTATGTGTACAAAATACATCTTTTTATTTAGACAACTATGTGTATAATAAAAACTTATGTATAACATCATGTTGTTGGGCACTTATAGACCTTTAAAATAGCTATACTAATACATTTCTAAATTTTTAAGATTTCGAGTAATTGCAGTATATGGATCCAGCTGCCTTCCAGTTTTTAGAAACTCTATGTATTTTAAATACACAAGTTTTGTATCAGGTTTTAGAGCTTTTCAAGAGCTTTTAAATGACTGTTTTAAAAAATTTTAGAATCTGTTAGTTTTCGAGTTATTAGAGTTTTTGTGTACATCTGCTAACCTTGTTTCTAAACACTCTAAGTATTTTAAATACTTAAGTTTTTTATCAGGTTTTAGAGCATTTTAAGAGCTTTAAAATAACTGATTTAGTCATTTTAGAATCTGTTAGTTTTCGAGTAATTAAAGTTTATGTATACACATTCCTACTTTTTTTTTAAATAACCTATGTACTAAGAAATTTTATATCATCAGGAATTTTAGAATTAAATGGCTTTAAAATGGCTATACTAATACATTTTAAAAGTTGTAA
>NW_025113141.1:95047-142411 GCF_010416935.1 Polistes fuscatus | reverse complement strand
ACCTTGGGTCGACCATCCAAGAACATTTGAAAGCAGAATTGGGAAGAAGCAGAGCAGGTGTTGGGTCCCGCATAATCTTCCCAACGAATAAGGCTAACCGATCAATCACATGCAACTTATTGCTTCAACGACACAACACAGAAGCGTTTTTTGATCGCTTGATCACAGGAGATGAGAAATGGGTCCTGTTAGATAACCCACAAACGCAAAAGGCAGTGGCTCTCTCCAAATGAAATCCTCGGAGTACTGCTAAGCCAGGTTTACACCCCAAAAAAGCGCTTTTGTGTGTTTGGTGGAGTATTCGCGGCATTGTTCATTTTGAATTACTGAAACCTGGACAAACTGTTACTGCAGACCTCGCGAACAATTGCAGCGAGTCAATCAATCTTTAATTGAAAAGTGGCCAGCGATTGTCAACCGAAAAGGCGTCATTCTCCAACATGACAATGCAAGACCGCACTGCGCAAGGCGAACTCTAGAAAAATTAATGAATTGGGGTGGGAGGTGCTGCCTCATCCACCATATTCGCCCGATGTTGCACCATCGGATTTCCACTTATTCCGAGCGCCGCAACACTTTTTAAGTGGCAAAACATTTGCAAATTTGGATGATATCCAAAATGCCATCTCTAGATATTTTGCCGAAAAACCAATTAATTTTTATCGATCAGGGATTGAAAATTTACTCACTAGATGGCAAAAGGTTATTGACAATGATGGGAATACATCATTGATTAAAATAAAGACTCGTTAAAATGTATGTGTTTGTATTTAGCGTAAGAAAACGACATTACTTTCCGGTCCCCCTAATACAATGGCCAAAAAACGCGCTCGCTTGAATTCGAAACCTAAAATACCCGAGAAGAGGGACAGACAGGGGGAAAAACATATGAAGACACCGATAAAGAAAAACCTTTAGAGTGTAAACGAAGAAAGTACTGACCTTTGGCGTTCAACAATGCAGAAAAAAATTGACGATCTTTCTGAGACCTTCGAAGACCTAAAAAAAGTGAACGAAGAATTAAAGAACGAGAACGAAAAATTGAAGAAAACTGAAAAGAAAAGAACAAGCTCCACGCCGGGTTCAAATATAATTTCTGAATCGAGAAGCGTAAAATTATTTAAAGATAATATAGAACTTAATAACAGATTCGCTCCATTAACCCCGAGGACGACGTAGAAGCGAAATAACAACCAACCGAAGTAAGAAAACAAAACACCGATACACCGAAAAAACCGCGGCTTACCGCACAAGAACGAACTACGGAAAAAAACTGTAAACTACCTCCGATAAACATCGTTGGAAAAAACGCGAAAACGATAACGACAGCTTTAAAGAAAGAGCTTTAAATCGAGGAATTCTATTGAGAGACAATGGAGAAAACAAACTGACGGTGAACGTATCCAGTTACGAAGACTACGATAAAGTCAAGGCGGCCTTAGACCAATCGAATACAAGGTATTTCACATACACCCCAAAAACTGAAAAGAGTCAAACGTTCATCCTTAAAAGAATGAACAATAGCTTCGAACCAGAAGAAATTCTTAATAAGCTAAAAGAATGGATATTAAAGACCTTGAATTCACCAAAGTATCGAGATTCACAACAGCTCATGCATTGAAAATGAACAAGAAACTTTCAATGTTCAATGTGCAGATATCGGCAGCTAGCGTATCCTTAAAATTGCGTAGCATTAAATATGTCAACCATCAAGTCATAAGATGGGAAAAATTGCGAAAAACCGAAATCATCCAATGCAAAAAATGCCAAAGACTCGGGCATGTAGCATCCAATTGTAACATGGGGTACCGATGCGTCAAATGTGACGAGAACCACGAGCCAGTTCAATGTAAAATCAAGAAACAAGACAAAGAGGTAAATAGAGAAATCCTCTTCTGTGTATTGTGCAACAATCATGGACACCCTGCATCGTACAAAGGCTGCCCGAAGAGACTACCATTGCTAAACGAAATCAAAGAAAAGAAACGAGTAGAACAAGAAAGGAGGCAACATAAAATCATACAAATAAATAACTATGTGAGACCTAACCTCCGATACTCTGAAGTCGTATAAAACAACCCGACAAACAACAGAGTGGGTCGCAGAGAAGCATTCGCCACTAACGTTATCCAAAATCCCCAACCGATAACAGAAACACAAAAGATTTTAGAAATAGCCGAAGACGTTAAGAAGACTCTTATAGAGGTCTTCCAAAAGCAATTTGACAAGCTTAAAGAGAGAGTCATCGAAAATTCAAGACGTATGGACGTTCTTTTTGATATCATCGAACAAAATGACAATGGACACGCATATAAATAAAAAAATAAAAAATCGACAGCAAAGACTCAACATAGTCAGCATAAATGTAAACTCGCTCATACAAAACTACAAAAGAGCAACTCTTCTTAAATTCATAAAAAACAATAAACCTGACACCATTCTAATAAGTGAAACCAAGCTTAATAGCATCCATTAAATATCATTCCAAAACTACGACATAATATTATAATAACGCACTGAACAACAAATATTTTTCGGACAGCTGGAAAAAAGCAAAGGTAGTAGCAATACCAAAACCTGGAAAAGACGATACGGAACAATCGAGCTACAAACCTATTAGCTTATTACCGAACATAGGAAAAGTTTTCGAAATCCTCGGTAATAGAGCACTAACTAATTTCTGTAACGAGAACGATATCATACCGGAAAGACAATTTAATTTCAAACACAAACACTCTACTCTACACGCAGTCAATAAACTCACCTCAGACATCTGCTGGGCACTCAATAATAACGAATGCGTGGGAGCTTGCTTAATAGATCTTGAAAAAGCATTCGATATAGTATGGACAGACGGACTTATATACAAAATGATCAAGAAAAAATTTCCAGACCATTTGATCAAATTAACGTACAAAATGGTACAAGAGAAAAGTTTCGTGACGACCGACAGTAACGATATAACAAATACTGAATTCGAGGTGAATAGTGGTCTTCATCAGGGAATAGTTAACTCACCAATACTCTTCAACATCTACAACAGCGACATACTGAGACTTTTTGGCTTTAACTCGAACAATAATAAATCTGCAATAGCATTCACCGACGATTTGATCATCTATACCAAAGGGAAAAAATCCACGATTATGCAAGAGCAATTATAGAAAGCCTTTCCCGAAGTATTATTTTACTGCGATTCCTGGAAGCTGAAAATAAACACAAGTAGATGCGAAACGATACTATTCAGACCACGACTCGACAAAGCGAACCGGGATGTGAAGAAAAATTGGAATAGCTTTGGAATCAAAAAAGCGAAAGACTCAGATGATAAAATACCACACAAAACCACGGTAAAATACCTAGGAGTGTACATGGATACATATTTACCCTATAGATATCATATGTATGAGAAACTTGAGAAAGCAAAGAAAGGATTCCTGAAATTGGGGAGGCCAATGCATAATGCTCACTTAAATCCAAAAAATTAAAGTTAACTGCTACCTGACGATTATCCGCCCAATATTGACATATGGAAGCCCGATTTGGTTCAACCAAAATGCGGCAACGATGGAAAAAATCAGGTCATTCGAACGAAAATGTCTACGTGCCTGCCTGGGAAAATATAGAACAGCTGACTCGAACTACCAAAATATATAAGCAACGCAAAATTATACGATTTAGCAAATACAAGCAGAATAGATACGCATATTCTCAAACTGAATAGAGATCATTTCGTCAACATGTAAAGGAAAAAATGATGATTGATAATGATAGATCTTCTTCTGGATGCAAGGATTAAACGGCGTTACTATTTAGATAACAGTTTGTCAGGATTAATAGTTAAGAGTACACATATATTTAATCATACATAAAATCACTTAAACATAAGGCTTCAAAATAACATAATCATAAACGTAAGAAAACATAAAGCATATAAGACGTAACACATAAGACATAAGAACTAATAATCACTCAATAAGAACACATAACACTTCAACATAATACGACCACTTAATATCTCGACATAATACGATAAGGCTTCTTAATACTTAATCATAATACGTAACTCCAGTGCAATCATAATACTTTTCGAAGCGCAATCATAAGACTAACTCTCTTTCTTATGCATCGGTCCTATCCCCGTCGGAGGGGGAAAGGGTACGCAAGGCGGTCCTAGTCCCTTTTCCGATCCATTATTGGTCATCAACCGTCTTTCTTCCAAATCTACGTAATACCTTAGAGTGGAAGTGCGTACAAAGCGTTCTCGGAATCTCCACAGTATAGATCGCTAGATGTTATTTGATCGGAAATAAATGTTATATTCCTTTCTTAAGAGGACCCTTTCTTTCGAATTCTACAGTTCCATAAGTTTTCTAATCTATCGTAAAACAAACTAAGATTAGATTATCCTATAGCCTTTCCTAAACAAATATTTACTCCGTTACAAACACGAGGAAAGTCCTGGCAATAGTCTAATCTCAGCAATAACATATCCAAACGACTCTTACTTCAAGAAAACGCTAATGACGGGATATATACCACCCGAAGCATTCATCTACCTGGATAAAATGGGATACATCCAGGACAATAATAACGTCCCCATAATACACCACATAAGTAGAAAAGCGAGGAAAACGACAATTGAATATGACCAATTCTTGGACAGCATGAATCAATCCAACTGCTGGATATACAAAATGAAGCTATCTAAGAAAGATCGTAAGGACCAGCATCGGCGGAATGTAATGAAATACTGGTGGTTAAGCGATTGAAGTGAAAAGACAGAATAAATGAACTTCGATACAAACTAGGGACAAAAGTGCCATAAGAAGAATCGACTAGTCTAGTCCAAAGACCGATAATAAAAATTGTAAATAGTGTATATAAATATAGAAATAAGTAAGTTAGGTTAAGCAAAAATAAATAGAACAAGCGAACAGTTTTGAAGACTTTCTGTTCGATGAATGAAAGAAACGGAACAAAAGCGTAAACGTAAACCTTGAGAACGCTAAAAATATACATATATAAGGATCACGGATAGCCGTATAGAACTAAGTGTACCATGACTGTTCATGACATTGCGAGCCGCGTAACCGGCATTTATGTCTCAACAACAACAAAATTATTATTGTATCTTTTGTTTATTATGAATCAATCAAACAATGTTGTACTCTGTGGCTTAAAAAGAAACAAATAAACGTTTTAAAAAAAAAAAAAAAATACTACTTCCCGCTCGATCATTTAAGTCAAGCAACGCTGAGTACGATTAGTACTTGGATGGGTGACCCGGTTGAGGAAAAATAAAAGAGAAAGAAGAAAAGACGACTTTATGCCGTGAATTTGAAATCACTTTGCCGCGTATCGCAAATACCGACAATATTCTTGGTGTCGATATTTACCAGGTTGCTCGGAAAAATTTCACTTTCATCACTTTTTCCCAACCGCGCCAATAGAAGTATAACTTTAAAAAAATGTTGTGTATATCCTTTATCTTTTAATCATTCTTTCCGCTGATTTAGAGAAATGTGTTATATTTTCTAAAAAATATTATCATACTTGTAGTCAACGGTTTAAAAATCCCCAAAATACTTAGAATACGATTTCATAACTTTTTAATGAGAATTTGTCAAATTTTCAGTTTGTCTTTATCCTTTTTTATTTCAATCTTTAATTTGTTAAACATTAATGAAAATATTTTTTATTTTAATACAAAATTCAAAATTTAAAAAATATTTTTTAGTTTTAATTACTCTTTCTTGCACTTTTCTAAAGAATATTTTTTGCAATAAAAATTCGAAAAACAAGAAAATTATTAACAGTTTTCATAATAAACAAATAAACTAAATTAGAAAATTTGTTTGTTAAAGAACTTTTGAATTTTGTATTTATGTATTAAAAAAAAAATTAATATTGAGAAAATCTTACAAATACACTTAATTTAAATGTATCTTAATATTACGCAACCTGCAGAAAGGACAAATTTTAATAGGTTAAGCATTTTGCTAGTTTTTACGTAGAGTGTATGATTTTGTAAAGTTTAGTTTGCTGACAAAACCCTAAACTAACTTTCGTTCTTAACAATATTACTAAGCAAGGTTACATGTTTCATAACTATAAGCTAGAACTAAATAAATAAGGATAACAAAAGGGTCTAAAAAAACTACAGTTATACAACCTAACAAATTGAATAACGTATATATATATATATAGTTATTTTTTACTGTAAAAATATCGTTGTTTCTTTTTATGAGAGAAAAATTCATGGAAGAAATATAAAAAAATTTCAACGGTTATAGAGTTTAAAAAAAGTGTCTATTTTAGTGGAAGAAAAGGGTAGATACAGATGATTTATGCATAATGCTATTCGTCAGGTATAATCAATAATTGCTGAGTTAACTTTATCGAAAACGACTTTTATGTCTATATAGTTGATACATTCAAACTAGCTCAATGCTGTTTAATATTTTTTCTCGTTTTTTTTGTCATTTAAATGAACAATTTAAGCAGTAGTCGTTTAAGACATAGTTTACATCGTAAGTAGATCGAGTCTCGATGAACAGTCTTTCAGCGACCTTTGAACGAATATAATGGATAGGAGCAAGTAATTACGCAGTTATCATTGCTTTTGTCTTATACACAGTTGAAAACTCGCTGACAAGTGTAACCTTTTTGACAATAATATATATTTTGGGTCGATTTTTATTACTTTTATAAAAAAAGAGCTATTGTGATGGTTTTTCAAATAATTGAAATCTGTTTTAGGAAGATTTCTTAGTGCTTCAAGTTTTAAACTAATGTCTGTTATAAACAAATTAGAAGTATTTTCTATTCTATCTTATAACGCTTTAGGTTATCATATTGATATTCAAAAGTTGATAATTCTTCCATATTTACCGTGATACATTAAGAGCTAAAATAGTATTTTCAGAGTATTAAGTACTTACTTAAAAAGAGGAATTTATTATTGTCAATTTTAGAATTTTTTAAAACTTTATATATTTACAGGTTGCTATTAGGACTATACTTTGCACATTAGGAGTAGAGCTTATAGAAAAATTGTCAACTTCATTTAAGCGCTAGTAAAAACTGTCGGTAACGTAATGAATAAATATTTATCACGGAATCGCTTAAACAAATCTTATTTAGCAGGATGTATTTTTTTTTAAAGTTATACTTCTTTTAACGCGTTTGGGGAAAAATAATTAGAGTAAATTTTACGATGCGTACGCAGCGCGACAAAAAAAAATTTTCGAAATAGATCAACGACTTCCGGTGTTTATGATGCGCGTGCAAAGCGATTTAAAATTTAATGCATAAAGTAATTTGATATATCTCCCTTTTATTTATTGTTGACTGATTTCTATATTCTGATAGTATTTTAATACTAAATAGCGAGCTTCGCCTGACGAGAATTTTCTTAAGAAATCGTGTTACACTGAAAGTTTTAACAATCCATGTACGATCCGTAAATATTTTAGGTTCTTAGCGTATATTCAAAACACGAGCCTAAATCATTTTAAAATATCAAAGAGAGAATATTCTTTCCAGGTAGTTTTGAGAATATCGAAATGGTATTAGCGCACCTCTGTACTCTTCAAACCGTTGCTAAGAAATGTTGCTATGCTGGGTCCTTTACCAAAGACACTCGTCCTTTTCTTATACGGGTTTATTTTAATTATTACTTACAGTTGTGATTGATATTAAAAAACTGTGAATATCTTAAAAAATATCTTTAAAAACATTAATTATTTTTGAATATTAGTAATAAAAGTTATTTTTGAGGTACATTAAGGTATGTTAATATTTATTAGTTTTAATTTATTTCAGTTTCTGTCTATAGTGATCACTAATTTATGTGAAAAATGGATACATACGATAACATGCAGTGTGATTTTTTATGTTATAATAACATGATGACACTTTTCTGATTTAAATCTAAGAATACCTATGAATTACAAATTGTTCTCTTTATCCTGATATTATAATAAGCAATTGTAAGTAGAATAGCTTAAAGTTTAGTTAAAATACTTTACCGAGTAAAAAATATGTATTAAATTATTTTTTATTTCAATTTATACTGCTCTGCTTCGTCTTTTATATTTTTTATATTTCATACATAACTACTTTCTTAATTAGGTTTAGCTAAGTATGCGGCTTTACATTTTTATTCCAATCAAAGACCGTAACACATCCAAAAAAAAAGACTCTATTCCACCATCAGATCTATGCATATAAATTTCATTTCTCAATGGGTTTACGATATAAAAATTTATTTTATTTAATGTCTCCTTCGTAGTATTTAATACAAATTATTATGCGAATATAGTTCAACCACAGTTACAGAGAATAAACAAGATATGAATCTGGTAAAAGGTAAAAATAATTGGTTTACATTAGCGAATATTATCGATTATCAAGCAGGGAGGGAGGAAACAGGTTTCTTTGTAAACTATATTCCATGTAAAAAAAAAATTAATAAAAATAATAATAATAATAATATATAATAATAATAATAATAATAAGAAGAATAAGAATATTAATTAAATAAGATATTTAAATTATTTTCTACAAAAATTCTTATTTAACAATAATCTCTTGACACTTTTTGACCATTATCAATATACATTTAAATTTCTTTTCAGTTTTTGAGATTTCTAAAACTAAAGAAGAAAAGTATATGTTGCGTGTGTATATTGCAGTGTAATTAATGTTACTTTCGTTATAAAAATATATGTAATAAAAAGTATTCATCACAAACAAACGTGGAACGTTGTAAGACGTATAGGCTGCGAAAAAAAATGTTTTGTTACTCAAATGATCTATAAATTCATACCTCTGTACATATTTTTAAATTATTTTTCCTATAAAAATAATAATTATTACTTTAAAGACAAAGAAAAATAAAGGATATTGATTTTAGCTAACTTCAACGTAACGGAAAAATAAAATTAGAAATAGAAGAGTGTTTGAAAAATTACCCTGTCGATGGTACGCTGGGAACAAAGGTAATTCGCTATAAAGGTTTTAAATAAATACACGAATTAAGTGCATGGAAATACGCAATTGTCGTCTTCAATGAGTCCAAAATGAGAGTAGTACAGACCGAATTAGTTGCACAATTTGAGTGTTCCCGCACAGAGATATTATTGATGTTCTGTGAAGTAAGTTGTTGAATTCCGCGTAGGTAATTATCGGTCTGACAGAAGTTTTATATACGTGTGACTTACTTTTAATGCCCATATGCCTATTTCTCCATATGATATCCCTGTGGTATCCGGAAATTATGGAGGCTTTATCTGCTTGGTCTTTTACCTCCTCCTCTAGGTGTCTGTTACTCGTGATGTTACTCTTAGATATTTGAATCACATAACTCGGTTTAGGTTTTTGTTATATACAGCTAACTGTCATCATCTGGGCTCCTTGGAGATGGAAAGTTATTCGGTATTCTGTACCGAAATAGTCATGTTAAGTTTGCCTGCCGTCTTTTCGAATTTGTACAGCATCCCTTGTAAGTGGTCTTCGTCTTCTGACATGATGACTGCGTCGTCGGCGTAGTATATTATTTTTATCGGAGTCTATTCCTTAAAAATCGATTTTGATATAGGACGCCCGGTAGGAAAAAAATATTAAAAGTAAAATTTAGTGGTCAAATGACTTCATTAAGTTTTCTGTGCGCAACCTATCGTGCACATCTTTCGCTTTTTTATAATGTTGTGTATAGCTTCTATACTAGTGTGCTGTAGACGTACACAGGGTATGCTGCGAAGCAGTTGACGCATGTAAGTAATTTATGTGTATATACCTATACGGTATATATATATATGTATATACATAATATATACTGTAAAGCGTCTATAAATAATGAATATATATATATATATAGTATATTAGTTTTACTGTAGTGATACGAATAGTAAGCATCATTTTTTTTTATTTTTAAGTTTAGTTTTATTATTGATACTGATATCGATAATTAATATTATTATTCCGGATTATTGATATTGGTAATTATATTCACATAAAAAGTAAAGTGAAAATTATATAAACTATTGAAGAAACTGGTGTAGATAATAGTGCTAGAAAATCAGATAAGCACGTGGGTGCTGGGTATATTATAATTCATGTAGTAATATGATAAATATTGTATATATAATCAATTGCGATTTCTATTTATTAAACATTTAATTATTGGTGTCGTTTATATAAATTTGTATGTAAGCTATACATACATATTTAATTAAATATTTAATTTATTATGGACAATATATATAGGGTATTTTAAACCACATCAAAAATTTCTGAACCTAACCTTCAATAGTATTTTTTTGAATATCATTATTTTTTTCAAACATTTTTTCCAGGTTATTACAGTTTATTTTATGAATTATTTATGTAATAAAATAATTTTAATTTACAATTATATAGATAATATTATCTAAATAAATATAATAATTTTTTTATTACTATGTTCTTGTAAAATTTTCTTTTAGAAAGTTATTATTTTTTAGCATATTTAAATAATTTACATGTATTATTAACTATGTAATAAATTAACTATGTATGTAAAAGACTTAATAATATAATTAATTTTTGTTTCCTTGCCAAAAATTTAAAAAAAAAAATTATATAATAGATATCATAGGTTCAAAAAATTTTATCTTCAATTATTTTTTTCAAATTTTCGGCAAAGAACGAAAATTTACTATATAATTATTAAGTGTACGAATAAGTTTCCGCCGTTTTAATGTAGATAGCGCGGCGCGGAGTTTCCGTTAACTTTCGCAGATGATATCCTGCTTAAAAATTAGTTTGGACGTTTAAGAACAACCTAACCTATTAATATTATTGATTTCATATTGGTAAAATATAATTTTTTTAGTTGAAAATGTCCAAATTTGAGCCAAATAAGAGTCATTTGCGGGAAATATTAGTTTACTTCTTTAATATAAAGAAATCTGCTGCTGAGGCGCATCGATTGCTCGAAAAGCATATGGTGAGATTGCTTCGAGTGAGAGAACGTGTCGTGAGTGGTTTCGAAAGTTTAAAAACCGTGATTTCGACGTAGAAGACAAAGATCGCAATGGAAGGCCAAAAATTTACGAGGATGCAGAATTGGAGGAAATATTGGAGGAAGATTCATCTCAAACAAAAAAAGAACTTGCTGTAACATTAGAAGTCACTCAGCAAGCTGTCTTACATCGTTTAAAATCATTAGGAATTATTAATAAACAAGGAAATTGGGTTTCGTACGAATTAAAGCCGAGAGATATTGAACGCCGATTATGCTTAAGTGAAATACTGCTTGCTAACATAAAAAAAAGGGTTTTTTACATCGTATTATCACTGGTGACGAGAAATTGATACATTATGATAATCCAAAAAGAAGAAAATCATGGGGATTACCAAGCCATGCGTCAACATCAACAGCAAAACCGAATATTCACGGAAAAAACTCATGTTGTTTATTTGGTGGAATCAGCTGGGTTTAGTTTATTATTGTTGCTTAATCCGAGCGAAACAATCACCGTAGCCCTCTATCGAACACAGTTAATGAGATTGAGCCGAGCTCTGAAGGAAAAACGCCCTCAATACTATTCTAGACAGGAAAAAATTATTCTCCTGCATGACAATGCTCGTCCACATGTAGCGGCTCCCGTGAAAAAGTATTTGGAAACACTTGATTGGGAATTGTTACCCCACCCGCCGTATTCACCAGACATTGCACCGTCCGATTATCACCTATTTCGGTCCATGGCACATGCTCTGTCGGAGCAGCGGTTCAAATAATATGAAGATACCAAAAATTGAGTTGATTCGTTGATAGCCTCAAAAGACAAGGAGTTCTTCCGACGAGGGATCCGAATGTTGCCTGAGAGATGGGAAAAAGTCATTGCAAGTTATGGACAGTATTTTAAATAACCTTAAAATTACCATTCTTCTAGAATAAATACTAAATTTTAAATTAAAAACGGCGGAAACTTATTTGTACACCTAATAAATCTTTTACATACAATAGTTAATAATACATGTAAATTATTTAATTATGATATATTTATGATAACTTTTATTTTTGATTCAATTCGATTTATTTTTCTGTTATCTGTCTTATGATGAAAACCGCGTCTGTGCACGATCTGCCTGATCAGAATCCCTGTTGTTCGTCTTCTAGGTTCGTTAAGCTGTTAATTTTATTCGTTATAACCTTTGTTGTTAGTTTTAATAAAGTGTTTAAAAGATTTATTCCCCTGTAGTTTTAGGCAGTTTTTTGTCTCCTTTTTTAAACATAACTATAGTTGTACTAGTTCGCCATTCGTCAGGTATTCTGTGTTGGTATAGTATTTTTTGTATTAGGAATGTTAACTGTTGTGTGAGACTTTGGCCACTATATTTTAGCAGTTCGTTTGGAATGCTATCTTGCCCTGGACTCTTCCTATTCTTTAGTTTTCGAATAGCTGTTTCTACATCATTGGACTCAATTCGTATGTCGCTTTTAGTTATTATTTCTGGCGTATTTAGTTCCGTTTGAGGTTCTTCTGATTTATAGAGCTCTGTTAGATAGTTAAACCAATTTTCTTTTGTGATCTGATTTGTTTCGATCATTTCGTTGACCTCCTATCTTTGATTTCTAATAAATTGCCAGATTTGTTTTTGGAGTCATAGAAGTAACTCTCCATTCTTTTCGAAAAAATCTTCCAATAATGGTGCTTTGTTTGCCTTACTAATGTCGCTGTTTGATTCCGGATTCGTCTATACATTTCGTATGATTCAGGTGTTCGTAATGTCCTATAGTTAAAGTATGCTATTTTCTTTTTTTTGCATATTTCCTTAATCTCTGGGCGAAACCAAGGAGTTTTGATCATTCTAGCCCGGTTTTTTACATTTTGTGTTCCCAGGGCTTTATATGCAGCTTCTAAAATTTTAGTTTTTAGTTTCTTCCAGGCCGTGTTTGTATTATCTTCTTCTTTTACTGGGTTTATTTGAGTTGCTTGGGCAAGATTTCTTTGGGGTTTAAACTTCATTCTTATTTTTGCTAATTGTTCGATTAAAGGTCGTGGTGAATGACAGTGTTGACGAAGTAGTACTAAATATGGATCATGTATTTTAACAAAAACACAAGAAAATAGAACAAAATACAAGTAAAAACTACCTTGATATATATATAGTCGCACTTAAGATTTAAACACTTACTGACTTCTAAATAATAAACCGTGTAAAACTTCTAATAATAATAATCCTATTTCCAGTCCGGTGCCCGTCTCTTATACCCCGCATATAGTGGGAGAGGAAGGACTCTCCTTTTCCTACAGGGCGTTTCTCATCAAATCACCGATTCCCTATTGGTCATCGCTATTTCCCCCTTTTAACGCCTGTAAGCCCTTAGCGAGAGAGTATCTTTCAAAGCTATCGGAATTTTACCAGTTTAAAATTACATTTGTTTACCTAAGGGGGGAACGACCATGAGACCCCTTCTTTTGAGGAGACCGAATATCTTAGAATTTTATTTTATATATTATTTTATGATATTTATTATCGGTTTTTTTCTTTAGATTATATCACTTATTTATTTAGGTTTTTTCCTTTAGAATTCTTATACAAATAGTTTCTATCTCGGCTGTAGGCTGCTTGGTTCGGCGTAATGTGACACACTCCCACCATTGAGATAGCTAACACATGGCCTATCTCAATCCTTTGTTACTCTACATTACGCTACGGAGGATACAGAATAAAATTTAATCATAATTTAACCTATATGGTTTTTTCTATACTCTTCCGCTCCTCGTCATACGGCAGTCCTTTATTCCGTCGCAATTTTCCGGAGAATTTAAAGAATTATTTTTCTCATATCTATTTACAACAATCTCTTCTATTCGAGACTCCTTTGAGTCTGATTTTAACTCTGTTGAGATGTGTACATTTCCATTGTAAGATTAAATGTATGTGCTGTAGCGAAAGAGCATGTGTTGATGTACTACTCTTCGTGGGAGGGACGCACACATGTAAGTCTCCCCACTTTAGTACATGTAAGATTAGTATATAAGGGACAGCGACTAGATATAGTGCTCTCTCTGTGAGAAGAACTAGATAGTGAAAGAAGAAGATATAGCACGTGGCACTGAAGAATATGTAATAGATATAAAGTATAAATTTATATTAAACTTTTACCACTCATATAAAAAGATATTTTTCCTCATTATTTTAACATGGTAGCAGTCCATGGTTATATGCGGTGGTAAAGGTAAGTATATTCAAGAAGTTAGTTATTCTGAATAATATTGTGAAAGCGTTTAAGAATATAAACGCAAAGAGAATCGAATCAACATGGCGGATGAAAGAGAATCCGAAAACCAAGGATTTCTGTTACAAGTATTTGATGGGACTCATTACGAAAAATGGAAGTATAAATTAAAATTATTCTTGGAACTGAAAGAATGCAATGAAGTTATCGAGCTTAATGAAAGGCCACCAACGATCACAGAAGCCGTATGGAAGAAAAAAGAAATAAAGCTAAGAATTATATTGTGAACAGTGTAACAAATACTCAACTAGAATTAATTATTTGTGAAAGAAGTGCTAAAGAGATGATTGATAAATTAGATAAAAACTTCTTAATAAAAAGTAGTGCAATTAAATTATTATGTAAGAGAAAACTACTTGATTTGAAAATGGATGAAAATGAGAATCCAACAAATTTTTATAACAATTTTGAGAAACTAGTAAACGAACTTAAAAATGCTGGAGAAAAGATAACAAACGAAGATAAGTTGAATTATTTTTGTTAACACTACCGGAAAGCTGGTCGCATATAGTTGATATTGTGGATGCGTTACCAGAAAGAGAAAAAACAGTGGAATTTGTTAAATCGAAATTAGAATTAGAATTTAGGAAAAGACAAAGTGAGAATCAAAATCCTAGAAGCAGTTACGAAAATTCAAACGTATTCAAAGCTGAAAAAGGAAAAGATAGAACGTGCTATAGATGCGGAAAGCAAGGTCATTTCCAATATCAGTGTACGTATCAGTACAGTGATAGAAATTCGTGGAGAGGTACACGAAGAGGACAGCAAACGCGGGGAAATGTACGATGGCAAATACATGAACAACAACGAAACGGCAATTTTCAAAACAGAGGCAGAGGCAACCGAGGACGAGGTAATCAACAACGACAAGATCGCTTTGAACCCAAGGTCTTTACATCATTAGCAGAGGTTAGCGATAATAACAGCATTAAGGTAAACATTTGCGAAAATAAGCTAGAATGGATTTTAGATAGTGGGTGTTCCGACCATATAATAAATAGTGATAAATACTTCGTAAAATCAAAAACTTTAGAAAACCCGATTAATGTAAAAGTAGGAGATGGTCGTACACTTAAAGCAACTATTGTAGGCGATGTTAGAGCTAAATTTGTAACAAATTTTAATGAAACTGAAATCAAATTAACAAATGTATTCTTTGTCAAAGAAATGGATAGGAATTTAATGAGTTTCGGAAAAGTCGCCGAAAATGCGAAAATTATATCGTCAGGAAATACTTCAAAAATTTATAGTAGAGAAAATGAGTTAATAGGAGTTGCAATCAAAGAAAATAATTTATAAAATAAATACTAGGTTCACAAGAAGCCAAAATTACGTAACTGAAAGTATAGCTAATGGTATGACATTGAAAGAGAAATACCATAGAATGCTCGGACATGTAAATTTTAATTATTTGAATACTTTAAGTAAAAATAACTTAGTCGTAGGTTTGCCAAATAACTTAGAAAAGGAATTTTTGAAATGTGGTACCTGTATACAAAACAAAATGACAAATACTAAATTCAAAAATGAAAGGCACAGATCAAAAGACATAGGTGAAATAATTCACGCGGATGTAAATGGACCACATAAAACTATAGGGTTTAGGGGTGAAAAATATTTCCTAGTTTTAATCGATGATTATAGTAAAGTAGCAAAAATTTATGTTATGAAAGGAAAAAATGAAGTTTATGACTGTATTGTAAGCTACGTAAATCTAGTTGAAAATTTAACCGGAAAAGAATAAAAAAATTAGGTGTGATAACGGTAGAGAATTTTTAAATAAAGATATGTATAACTTTGCAAAAGAAAAAGGATTCTATATTGAATCATGTCCTTCGTATGTTCATGAACTGAACGGAACAGCCGAGAGATATAATAGGTCAATAATGGAAACGGCGAGATGTTTATTAGCAGACGCGAAAATTCATACTAGATTTTGGCCAGAAGTAGTTCAAGCAGCAGCTTATCTGAAAAATAGAACGTTAGCTAATACCATAGAAAAGAAGACTCCGTATGAAATTATGATGGGAGAAAAGCCAAATATTAAAAACCTCACATTATACGGTAGTAGAGTTCGAGTTCCAGAAATTAAAAGAAAAATAAATGGGATAGGAAAGCAGATATTGGAGTAATAGTTGGTTATGATGTCGTAGGTTATAGAGTTTTAGTAAACAATAGAGTTTTTGTAGCTAAGCATGTAGAAATAATTGATCAAAATGTAAAATTAGTAGGGTTAAATGGTATGGATGACTCTAGACTTTCTTCTACTCCATCTCTCGAGGTGAGTAGAATGTAAAACTGAACCAAAAAATGAACATGAAACTGAATTAGAAGAGGAACTTGAAAATGAAAGAAACGGAAATGAAATCTTAGAACCGAGCACTAAAAATGAAAATTTGAACATAATAAGGAGGTCTGAAAGAAAGAAAAGTCCAATAAAAAGATATGGAGATCCGATAACTAATTGTATCTATGTAAACTTTGTAAGTGCTGATAGTCCCGAGAACTATCATGAAGCAATAAATAATGATGAAAGCGAAAAATGGCAAGAAGCCATGGACAAAGAAATTGATTGTTTAAATAAAAATGCAACATGGAAGTTAGTCGAAAAACCGAAAGACAAAAAAGCACTTGATTTAAAGTGGGTCTATACAAAGAAAGGAGACAATAATATAAGGCGAGAATTGTAGTAAAAGGATTTCAGCAAAAGAGATAATTGATGATATTTATTCACCAGTTGCGAGGACACAAACATTAAAAATTTTACTAAATTATTGTGTACAAAATAATTTTCAAATTGATCAAATGGACGTAGAATCAGCGTTCCTTAATGGAAAAGTAAAATCAGACGTCTATGTGAAACAACCTCAAGGTTATGATGATGATTCAGGAAGAGTATGTAAATTAGACAAGGCTTTGTACGGACTACGCGAAAGTCCACGCGCATGGTATGAATGTTTAAATAATTATTTAAGCGAATTAGGTTTCGAGAAAAATAAAATTGATTATTGTTTATATTTTATGAAAGTCAAAAGTGAAAAGGTTTATTTAATTATTTTTGTTGATGATTTATTATTAGCAAGTAAGGATAGAAAGTTAATTGAATATATCAAAAGAAAATTAACTGAAAAATTTCGAATGAAAGATATGGGACGAGTTAAAACGTACTTAGGTATGAATATTAATTATGATTGTAGTAAAAATTACATGACTTTAGATCAAAAGGACTATATTGAGTCTTTAGCGAGAAAATATAACCTAGAAAATGCGAAACTGTATGCTACTCCAATGGAACAAAACTTAAAATGTGAACCTGCTTTAACAGCATCAAATGATATAAAATATAGAAACTTAATTGGTGCACTGCTATATATAAGCTCAAGTACTAGACCAGATATATGCTATTCAGTAAATTACTTAAGTAGATTTCAAAATTGTTACGACCAGTCATAATAAATATGCACTAAGAATATTAAAGTATCTATACTACGAAAGAATTAAAATTGGTTTATAAGAAAAATCTAAATGCTAATACTTTAGAATGTTGTGTTGATGCCGATTGGGCAGGAGACATAGTTGACAGAAAATCAACAACGGGATATGTAATTAAAATGTATGGAAACACTATTTATGGAAATCAAAAAAGCAGAATATTGTAACAAAGTCGTCTACCGAAGCTGAGTATGTTGCGTTATCAGCATGTGTGAGTGAATTAAAATTAAGTAAAGATTTGCTAAAGATATTTGAAATAGATATTAAGAATCCAATTAAAATTTATGAGGATAATGCAGGTGCGATTATTATTAGTAAATATGGAAATCTAACAAAAATTCAAAATATATTGAAACACACTATCATTTCGTAAATGAAAATTATTTAGAAGGTATAATTGATGTAATTAAAATTGATACAGATAAAAATCCTGCTGATATTTTCACTAAAGCATTAGGACGAATTAAATTTGAAAAATTTAGAAAAGAATTACAATTAGAATAGGACTAAGTAATTGAGAATTATAAAATCTATGGCAATATAAATGTAAGGAGGCGTGTTGAGATGTGTACATTTCCATTGTAAGATTAAATGTATGTGCTGTAGCGAAAGAGCATGTGTTGATGTACTACTCTTCGTGGAAGGGACGCACACATGTAAGTCTCCCCACTTTAGTACATGTAAGATTAGTATATAAGGGACAGCGACTAGATATAGTGCTCTCTCTGTGAGAAGAACTAGATAGTGAAAGAAGAAGATATAGCAGTGGCACTGAAGAATATGTAATAGATATAAAGTATAAATTTATATTAAACTTTACCACTCATATAAAAAGATATTTTCCTCATTATTTTAACAAACTCAAGTGGATTATTGTTAACAAACTCAAGTGGATAGCCCCTTTGTATGGGTCGTACCAAACTACCCGTCGCGGTATTTAAATGAATGACCCTTACTTTGTCGTCCTTTCCGTAAATAAGTTTCTCTACGCGGGCTAGTGGTGGGCCAATCTATCCTTTTCTTATTTTTCATTTTCTTCATATATCTCCCAACTTTTATGCTACGGTTTTCCCTCTTTTTAACACCCGGAGGTATACGATGTATTAACGCTCCGAGATTCAGTACGAAACCGACGTCGAAGACCTTCCCATTTTGGCTCTGTAATTATAACGTTTCGCAAAGTCGCATTTTTCAACTCTATCTAAGTCTACACCGATTTCTTTAGTGTCTGTAAAAACATAAACGGGGTCAGTGGTACGAGGTCTTGCTTATTTGCCGATAGAAAAGTTATTGGTCTACTGTTAATTATAGCTTCGCAGTTCGAATCGTCCGATCATTCATTTCTTCGTAATTTAAAGAGGATCTGCGTATAGCAGCGAGGCCATTCTTCAATTCATGGCAACGTCCAGTTAATAATTTTCCTAGAATGTCGGCACCAACGAGTATTGCGACTGCGTGGTCATCACTTTGCGTATCACTTACACGAATTTTTAATTTTCTTCAACTCATCGAGACACTCATCATTTTTCACTCGCGGTATTTCTCGCATATTATATCTTGGTCCATGGCGACGAAATTGCACCTATAAGTGTCGTCGAGGTCACCTAAGTGGACCCGGTATTTTTTATGGCACACCGTTTCCGTTCTTCTCTCCGCCGAAGAGTGAGTGTCCCATAGTTTGTTCGCCTATAGGTTCATAACCCATTTCGCGTACTGCCTCTTTAGTGATATACGATTTTTGAGAGCCACTATCTATAATTAGACGAACTTTATTTCTTTGTTTCCGTTTCTTAGTTTTGCACGCAAAGTTGACATAAGCACTTCTGCATCGTTGCAGTAACTCGCTAAACTACACTCATTGATATTAATTTCCGTTTTATTATTGGTGATTCCTTTCGGTTTTCTTTCCTCCTTTTCGGTATCGTCCTTTACGTTTACCGGACACATGAGCGTCACATGCCTACGAGATCATCCGTCGCACTTCACTCTGGCGAAGCATCGCTTATAATGATGTCCGAATTTCAGACAGACGGAACACGTGTCGTACTTCCTCGCACGTTCCCTTTTTTCTCGTAGACTCATGTTCTTCACGATCTCACAATCGACATTACTGTGTTCACTAGAATCACAAAATACGCACGAATATCTTTTCCTTTTAGTCGTCGTAAGTAAACTAACAGCACTAGGAACGTCTCTCATGTGTGGGCGATTTCTTGAAATTTTATCTTTTTCACGGTTATCACTAGGCAAAAAACCTTCCATTGCTAAGGAAACTTTCATCTCACTTTTCACTTCCATTGCCAGAAATTCCATGAGTCGAGTTAATCGCCCTTTTCCACGAATAGCGGAAGCTCCTGTTCCTCCTATGTAATTAGCGTTTAGTAGTGAACAACTACGTTGCCACGCTCCCAATAATTCTTCTGGTAGTGCTGATTCTACAAAAGGATACAATATGGTCGCTACGTGTCGTGGTGAGACCTAAAGATTCCAATGCTCGCAAACGTGATTCGAGGTTATCATATAAACCGGAGAGGAAATGATTCGTAGACCTTGCTGGTTTCCGTAGAACAAGTTGCAATAATTGACGTATATACTTCAATCTGCAGATCTGTATCACCGTATCGCTCCATTAGACTATCAATCGCCTTTGTGTAATTTTCAGCGGTAGGCGGATAACTTTTAATCAATGCGGCTGCACGAGATTTCGGCTCCATAGATTGCATTAAATATTGAAACTTGTCTTCTTTTGTCAACCCGGAGTTTTCGTGTACTTTCTTGAACGAACTCCAAAATGGTAGCCAATCTTCTATATTACCGCTAAATTGATGCAATCGGATCGTCGGTAAATTACAAGACACTCTTATGTCTGGTTGTGCTGGAAGGGCGACGGCTGCTGGTGCGGAGGTAGACGAATTTTCTGTCCCTTTGAAGAGATGCTCGACTTGTGCCTTGATATCAAAAAATTTACTTCATATTCCACGGTTTCGTTCGTCTCTTGCTCAATTTCTGCTTCAGAATAACCGTCTCCTTCCATTCTCAGATCCAAGTACGATCGCGAAATTGAAGTCAGTTCTTTTGTCTTTGATTCCAATTGTGCTAGGGAGTTTGAAGTAGCTATTCTCGATCCCTTTGCTGGATCCAGTAATGCATTCAAGACGTTGTACACCTTTGTGAATGCAATGCGAGCCATTGTTCTTTTCCTTTTTAGAAGATCCATTTTAATGATAAGGCACTAAAATAACTTTTGCACAAAACTGTAATAATAGTAAGACCCCAGTCCTTTCACGGTCGCCAAATGTTCGATTAAAGTCGGGGTGAATGACAGTTTTGACGAAGTAGTACTAAATATGGATCATGTATTTTAACAAAAACACAAGAAAATAGAACAAAATACAAGTAAAAACTACCTTGATATATATCGTCCACTTAAGAATAAAACACTTACTGACTTCTAAATAAAACCGTGTACAACTTCTAATAATAATAATCCTTTTTCCGGTCCAGTGCCCGTCTCTTATACCCCGCATATAGTGGGAGAGTAAGGACTCTCCTTTTCCTACAGAGCGTTTCTCATCAAATCACCGATTCCCTATTGGTCATCTCTATTTCCCCCTTTTAACGCCTGTAACGCCTTAGCGAGAGAGTATCTTTCAAAGCTATCGGAATTTTACCCGTTTAAAATTACATTTTTTACCTAAGGGGAGAACGACCATGAGACCCCTTCTTTTGAGGAGACCGAATATCTTAGAATTTTATTTTATTACATTATTTTATGATATTTATTATCGGTTTTTCCTTTAGATTATATTACTTTTTTATTTAGGTTTTTTTCCTTTAGATTATATCACTTATTTATTTAGGTTCTTTCCTTTAGAATTCTTCTACAAATAGTTTCTATCTCGGCTGTAGGCTGCTCGGTTCGGCGTAATGTGACATAATAGCAGGCTATGATCGCTTCCTACATTCGCGGAATTTAACGTCCTGATATCTAATATTTGGTTTGGTTGGACGTATCTGTTGGTAACAATATAATCAATTGTAGACCTTAGGCCTCTGGTGTTGCTGTATGTAAATTTATAGTGTTTCTTATGATTGTAAAATGTATTATTAATCCTTAGCTCGTTAAATGTGCATAACTGTGTCATTAGTTCTCCATTATCATTTAGCACGTTTTCGTTAAACCTCTGCTTTATTCCAGGAATTATTTCGTTTCCGATGCGGGCATTAAAATCTCCAAGGATTATCATTTTTTGATTACTTGGTAATGATCCGACTAAATTTTGTAGTTGGTCGTGGAAGGCTTCTCTTTCTTCTTTTGTTTTATTATCTTCGTGTGCATAGATTGATACTATATTTAATTTTTAATTTTCCGCTCCCATTTTTACAACCAAGATTCGTGAAGATACGTAGCTACATTCTTGTATGTTGTTTTTGTACTTCTTAGACACTGCGATGGTTAGCCCTTCCTTTGCCCTGATTTGTTTCTCGACTCCACTATAGATCACTAAGTAGTCATCGTATTTCAATTGTCCTTTTCCTTTCTATTTGGTTTCTTGTAAGGTGCATATATCAATTTTATTATCTTTCAGTTCTTTTACGGTTTCTTGATCTATATTATAAAATTACTTGATGTTCCAGGTAGCCAGACGTATATGTGTTTTCTTTTCCAATTCGTTGTCATTTTCGTTGTTCTTTTTCTTGCTTTGGTCGTCATCTGAAAATCATTCCTATTCCGAGGAAGAGTGTCATTTCTATGAGCCGCAATCTTATTTTAACGTTGGGTAGGGAGCTAACCTGATCCAAACAACCTTCCTCCTTTTCCCGGGCTTAGGACCGGCAACATGATCGCTGAGCTCGATCCGCCCAGCGATCATGCAGGCGGAGTAATTATACGTATTATACGTATGTTTCATTGATTTGGAAAAGGCATTCGACCGTGTGCAGTTAAAGGATGTTATACATTTCCTTTATAACCGGCAAATTCCGAATAATTTCATCAAGACCATAGAGAACATCTACAGAAACAATAAGATCCAAGCAAAGATAAATTTTGTCTTGACAGAACCGATTGATGTAGGTCGTGGTATCCGACAATAGGATTCCCTAAGCCCCTTTCTTTTAACATAATTATGGACGAAATAATAAGAAATGTAAGATTACTAAAAGGATACAAAAAGGGTAACGAAAAAATAACCATCCTATGCTACACTGATGACGATGTATTAGTGGCCGAAAATAAGGATGATCTACAACGTCTACTACACCGATTTTACTGCATAGCCAAATTATTCAATATGAAAATATCAGCCCAGAAAACTAAATGCATGACAACATCAAAGACACCGTTAAGGTTCAAACTGGAAATTAAAGGGAAGGTTATTCAGCAGGAAATGAGATTTAAGCACCTAGGAATAGAAATCTCAGGGTAAGGTGATGTTGAAGCAGAGGTAAGAGAACAGACAATTAAAGCATCCAGAATAGCGGGTTGTTTGAATGACACAATATGGCGAAACAAAAGCATGGATATAGAGACCAAAGCAAGAATCTATAAGGCAAGGGTGAGACCTATTATGACATATACCGCAGAAATTCGACCAGACAAAGCGAAAACGAAACAGGTTCTAGAGACCACTGAAATGAGAGTTCTTCGCAGAATAGTTGGAAAAACGCTACTGGACCGAGAGAGAAGTGAAGATATAAGAAGAGCATGCAAAGTGGAGAACGTTAACGAGTAGATACTAAGTAAAAAAAAAGAATAGAACGAACATATTAGCAGAATGGACAACAGAAGAATCTTTAGAATTCCACGGGAAAATCACCGATTGGCCACAGAAGTACGGGGCGCCCACGAAAACGATGGTGCGACAATTTACTAGTGAAATAGGCAGAAAAACGTCGTAACGAAACAGGCAACTTGCCTAAGCTAAAGAATGAAGAAGAAGAAGAACTTTTTATTTAAAAACTGTCTAATTTTTCTGTTTACACTTTTTTCACTAGCAAACTATCGAAACCATCTCCAAAGACTCCAGCTAAAAGACTGCTTATGTACAGACTGAAAAAAATTAATGGAAGAGTACAAAATATTTCTCGAAGCCAGACAAAATTTCTACAGCTGTGTTTTTGCGTAGATAAAGATTACTTGGAGAACGTGGAAGACTCGACGATCTCAATAACTCTGATTCTGCTGAAATGATTCTAATACATGAAGATGGACCTTACAGGAACGTCGCACTTGTAATTACGGCACAGTTTGCGCTATCAAGTCCTGATGCAGGATCTATAAGGCAAGGGTGAGACCTATTATGACATATACCGCAGAAATTCGACCAGAAAGCGAAAACGAAACAGTTTCTAGAGACCACCGAAATGAGAGTTCTTCGCAGAATAGTTGGAAAAACGCTACTGGACCGAGAGAGAAGTGAAGATATAAGAAGAGCATGCAAAGTGGAGAACGTTAACGAGTAGATACTAAGTAAAAAAAAGAATAGAACGAACATATTAGCAGAATGGACAACAGAAGAATTTAGAATTGCACGGGATAAATCACCGATTGGCCATAGAAGTACGGGGCGCCCACGAAAACGATGGTGCGACAATTTACCAGTGAAATAGGCAGAAAAACGTCGTAACGAAACAGGCAACTTGCCTAAACTAAAGAATGAAGAAGAAGAAGAACTTTTTATTTAAAAACTGTCTAATTTTTCTGTTTACACTTTTTTCACTAGCAAACTATCGAAACCATCTCCAAAGACTCCAGCTAAAAGACTGCTTATGTACAGACTGAAAAAAAATTAATGAGAAGAGTACAAAATATTTCTCGAAGCCAGACAAAATTTCTACAGCTGTGTTTTTGCGGAGATAAAGATTACTTGGAGAACGTGGAAGACTCGACGATCTCAATAACTCTGATTCTGCTGAAATGATTCTAATACATGAAGAAGGACCTTACAGGAACGTCGCACTTGTAATTACGGCACAGTTTGCGTTATCAAGTCCTGATGCAGGATCTACAATTATATAACATGAAGCAGTTATCGAAACCATACAATCTATACGCTAAATAGAAAAAGAAAAGCTCAAGAAAGCATCAAAGTTATGAGTAAAAATCATCAATTGAATAGACCACAACAACGTCCAGCAGAAATCGACAATTTCGATGAAATTCGCAAACTTCCAAGCAAATCCATACAGTCTTTACATTTGCCCAATGATGAAACACAGCAGGTATAGAATCATCAAATAGAAAATAGAGATTTTGGTGAGTCGATACGTCCACAAAATCTTCATGATGGTGATGATGGCGATTATGCAGAGTTAGTCATTGAAGATGAACAATTTGAAAATAAAGATGATTTCAATTTAGAGAAGATCTCACTAGTAGAAGATAATTCGAGCCATCCATATATCTGCTATCGTTTACATTGATATGCGCATAAACTATTCCAAAAGATGTTAGTGAAAAATTTTTTTGGTAACATTTGTAATGTTTGGGATGCCTATGGTTTTTAAATGATCTGAAAACTGGGCAACTTAAAGAAAAAAATCTACGTAAACAAATTACGGTGTTTTGAAATTGTATTTTTTTTAATTTAATTATCTGATACCTTATTAATTCTTGTCGTATGATATTTTTTTCAGACATTTACAAACGTGGCTGAAGTCAATATGTATAAAATTTGAAATGTCGGTGTTAAAAAAGGCAAAATCCCGTCTTTGGCAATCCTCAATGGTTTCAAATATCCAGAGAGACCAGCAGACTAATCAGAATTAGACATTATTGCTGAATTATTTATTTCACCACGGCTTCCTTTTATGCAGATACGTAGATTGCGGCATTGTAACAATTAGTTTGTTATAACCAAACAAATAATTAATGTACCTGTCATAGTTAAAAATATGACAAGTCTTTTATCCAGACTATTACCAGTCAAGAAGAAGATTTTTGTATATATGTACACACCAAGAAAAATCTTTTTCATAAAACATTTATCTTCATTGGTTGTTAAAAGGTCTGTTATCAAACAATGGTTAACATATTTGGTCCAGACACCTTTATAGAAGTATTTTGATATCAAAGTAGAAGATGCTTGGTTTACAACTAATGATAACATTATAATGAGCACATTACAATTGATGAGAGTCTCATAGCCTAACAGCAAACTCTTATGTGGAACATAGATAAATTCTTTCAAATCGATCCAGATGAAAATACAGTTTCAAAAAGTTTACTGTTTGATAAATACGCAGAGGAATTGTTGTTTCCAGCAATTTACTTACATGAATTTCTTGTATTCCGAGACGACATTACGGTTACGCTATTTATGATGGCAACCAGTGAATTGCGTTGTTCTGATAAGAGAGGAGTGAAACCAAATAAACTTTTTTATACTGCGATGAAAACATTGCGTCTAATTGTAAGAGTTTGTGATTGTTTAAAAATTGGGTTCAAACATATCGGCACGTACAACAATATATCTAAAGAGAGCAACTTCTATCTGAAGATAATATTAGCGCCTGTTTAGAGAGATATTAGTTTTTATGAAATCGATTCCTAATTCTGCAGCTTACTGATTTGCGCGTAAGCGAGATCTATTAGTAATGATGTGCTAGTTGGGAAAACCAACCATGTTTTTGACTATTAGTTCTAATTAAATTGGGTGACCGCTTCTTTTAAAGCTTCTTCAAAGACTTAAAAATAAAGGAGAAATACTGACAGATGAGCAGATTAAAACATTAAATTACTTTCAAAAAACAATCTTAGTCAATGAAAATGCCGTAAGTTGCGCAATTTACTTTAATAAGTTGGTTAATATCATCGTATTAATTTTACAATCAAAGGAAGTAAGACCGTTTGGAAAATATAGAGTTCTAAATTACTTTAAACGCATTGACTTTTAACATAAGGGTAATCCACATTTCTATTTATTATTATGGTTGGATAATAAACCAAAGGATGCGTTTGGAGTCACTTATGAAGAAGCGATTGCCTTAATTAATAATCTTATCTCAGTAAGTTCATCAGAAGCTTCTGGACGCATAAAATTTCAAACTCATAAGCATTCATTTACATGGTATAAAAATACTTGTGATAATGCTCGGAAATGTAGATTCGAGGCACCTTTCTTGCCTATTCGTAAAACAACTATTATTATACCACTAGTGAAAGAAAATCCTGAGTAGAGAAGACTAAAATTATCATTCAAAAATATACGAAGAAACTTAGAAGATAATGATTACAACAACACTCAAAACTTTAATCAAGCTATTCACATAATATTAGATGACGATTATATAAACATCTTACGAGTTGGAATAACTCGACCGAGAGCTTTTATAAGACGGCAACCTTCCAAAAATTGGCATAATTGTCTTAATCTTTTAATTCTTAACGTAGTTGGGTTCAATTCATCACTAAAGAATATTAACACGTTCGTCGCTAAGCGCTTTTTTCTCCCGAGGCCCAAATTAAACTGTCGGAGCGCCGAAACATAAACAGAGCGATAAGCGGGAAATAGCAGGGACGTAACTCGAGTATCGTTTTCCATTAATTAATTCATGATATTCCATTCGATACTTTGATATTCATTCGATACATCGATAATTTTTCTTTTGATATTTTTTATCTACCTATATTTACTTTTTTATCTATCTATATTTTTTATCTATCTACAGTTCTACCCTTTGTTGTATTCTAAACAATTTTTTTCCTTTTGTTGAATTCTAAACAATTTTTTTCCTTTTGTTGCATTCTTTCTTTATAACTAATATTTAGTTCTAAAATGGGGAGAACGATAAGGTTTTCAACTAGTGGACTGTCTAGGATCTCTCAGAAGTTATCGCAGATCCTTCATTTGAGAAGCATACTTTTATACTCAAAATGTTCATTGGAAAGCGTAAAAATATAATTGAAAGTGAGGAGAGCAGTGATGAGGAAGTAGTGAGTTTTAGAAGAAAAGTGCTAAATAGAATCTCATCGAGTTCAAGCTCCGATACTGAGGAATCATATCCAAGTGAAGACCTTGACCACATGTTAGAAGAACTTGCTCTGGACGAAGAAGAGAAGCTGAACTCTATTGATTATTCATTGAACCATTTTAGTCACGGAGACCAACAGATATGCAAGCAAAAATTGCAACAAGATACGACTGAACATGCTCGATTGAAGAGGCGGAAGCCCAAAACTTGTGCAGAAAAAAAAATTTATAGGACTAATGATTTGGATGGGTCTGGTAAAGACACCGCTCAATACATGTTGGTCAAAGGACACGATCTACAACTTCGCATTTCCGCGCAGTCAGATGTCCCGTAATCGTTTTGAGTTTCTGTTAGCAAACTTGCATTTTGCAAATAACGAAACGATAGAAGAGGGTAACAGACTCGGAAAAGTTTTGCCACTCCTAAACCTATTGGTAGATAATTACCAGAAAGTCTTTTCAGTGAAGATATTGTTATAGACGAAACAATGATTCCTTGAGGGGACGACTCATATTCAGGCAGTATGTCCCAACGAAACCCACAAATATGGTATAAAACTGTTCAAATTGTGCTTTACCGAATGATATAGATGGTCGGAGAAGTATATTCTGGACGAGATACCAGCGAAAGAAGGCAAGTTGGCCTAGCGGAAAACGTCTGCATTGAACTAGCAGATAAATTGATAAATGAGGGACGAACTTTGTTTGTCGACAACTTTTATATCAGTTATGAGCTAGCACTAAAATTTTTACAATTCAAGACGCATGTCGTTGGGACTGTGCGATATAACAAAAAATTTATGCCAAAATTTGTAATGTCATACCGACTGAAGAGAGTGATATAGTATCAATAAAGACGACAACGGTATTGTGGTGCTGAGGTGGAGGGACGTTCGCGATGTTAGGATGTTATCAACAAAACATCCACCTATCATGACATCAACAACGGATTCTTCTCATCGTGGACGTCCTCCTAAAAAGAAACCTTTGGCGGTAATTGCTTATAATAATGGAAAAAATGGCATCGACAGGAGCGACCAGATGGTGTCATATGCCACAACGATACGGAAAAGTATCAAGTGGTATCGAAAATTAGCACTACATTTGCGTTTGGGTACCAGTGTAGTAAATGCTCACATCGTATACTAGAGAGTCAAAAATAAAAAAATTGGATAAGACAATTTCGAGAGTTGCTTGTAGCCGAATGGTTGTCCCGGAAAATTCTACTAGAACAAGGAACGTGTCCATAAGCTGGAGATTCGTACGAATGAGCAGGGCAAGTCTGTAAGAAGGACGTGCGCCCTATGTTACCAGAAAAAGACAAACTGCTGAACGACAAGAAGCAAAAAAAATGTAAAAAAAACTACGACTTATTGTTCCAAGTGTCCGATTCACCACAAATGTGTTGACAATGTTTTAACGCACACCATACGAGATAGTATAATGCAATATGTTATCTTATATAAATTAGTAAAAATTATAGTATAATATGTATATTTGTAGTATTTTTCTGTTGTATATCCTTATTTATATTTCAATACTGATTTCATTAAATTCGTTTTAAAAATCCACCTGAAAGTCGTATTAACTGGAATAAGAAGAGCGTCACCCATATTTGGGTGACGGGGACCCCACGGAAACACACTCGTCACCCAGATCTGGGTGACGTGGCGACGAACGTGTTAATGAGCTAGTACCTCGTTAAATATATCAATAAAACAAACAGAGGAATTAGCAATTTACAACAGAAACTCGTTAAGATTATGAATGAGAATCCAGACTTTGATATTATCGATGATACAAATATAATATATTCCTACCTACTGGCCACAACAACGAGATCGAATCAGAAAAACTCTAAAAGAACTAGCACAACTTGATGGTGATGATACACGTATATGGAAGGAGAATTGGTTTGACAAGTACGAAAAGAGATCTGTTAAACTTGACCACTTCACTCTAGCCCAGTTTGTTTATCGGTATAATGTCACTGCTAAAGGAAATGTAAATCAATGGAAATTTCCTAAAATTTTAAGATACAGAATTTTTGATATGGGAAAATAATTAAAAGAATATAACAGGGAAATAGTTACTCTACATATTCTTTTTAGGATTAAAGAAATTAATATTCTGTCAAACATGAAATTTCCACGTATTTTTGATGAAAATGAAGCCGTTATAATGGAACGAAGAAATGAATTTGAATCTAATATAGATATTGAAAAAATTATGGAAATTTGCGCGTTATTATGTAAGTAAGAAATTGAGCTCAATGATTCAAAGGTTCATCGAAATCAGGTTATTGTCGAGCAAATTTCTAATCCATATAACATCTTTTTAGAGATAGTAATTCAAGAATCAACGATGACATAGTAGCAGCGACGATGAATAAGCTCAGAGCAATATGGAAAAAGAAAGACAACTTGATAGAGACTCAAGAGTTTCTCGAGCTCATGAGAAAGTCAAACACAAAGCAGTTTGAGTTTGCACAACATATTATATATTTGTTAGCTTCCAAGAATCAACGTCCGTTATAACTATTCTTAACTGGTCCTGCTAGATATTGGAAAACATTCCTCATTAAACTCATTATAAAAATTTGTAATCGATTTACTTATACGGATGGTTATTATAATGCTTATCTTACATGTACATCTACAGGGAAGCCTGTGCAGTTGCTATAGGAGGCACGACTGTTCATACTGCATTCAAAATCATCCTCTTAAGTTTTCAAACACCATTATCAAACGAAGTTAAGGGCTTATGTAGAACTTTCTTCAAGTACATCAAGAAGATACTTATTTATAAAATCAGCATGATTGGGGCGAAAATGTTTGAACGTATTGATCTGAGACTAAAAGAAAAAAAAGGCGATTTTGGTTCTGCTTTTGGTGGATTACACATATTTTTCATCGATGATTTGAAGACACACGACAAGAAAATGCTGAATTCACATCACTGTTTGCAAAGATTGGTAATGGAGATCATTTAGATGAACAACAGTTGCAAATGATTGAGTCAAGGTTCTGTTCAGAAGAAGAAGCGGAAGAACGCTGTCATAGTGGAATTCGTTTATTCAATGAAAACCGTTTAGTAATTACTTATAATTTAAAAATCTTTGGTTCATCTAAAGAAAAGTCAAATTCAATAGCTGATGACGAAATAATAGAATGTAACGGTGATCGCGAAAAGAAAGGGTTGCTAGAAAAAGCTTTATAAACTCAGTAAAATTGACAAAGGAGGATAACTCTACGAAATTATTTTCGTTGTAGATAAGCTTTAAATGATAACAACAAACATCGATATCCCTGATGGTTTAGCAAATTAGGTTGTAGGTAAATTGTCATATATTGTTGGGTACTCAAAATAAAGTACTGCGAGTTTGGCTTCTATTTCCAAGCGGTGTTGGTGAAAAAACTCGTAGAATAATAGCTAATTATTCGAACGCATAAAGAATCAGTAAAGAATTCGTTTCTATCATCAATAGATCTGCAACAGTGCCTCTCAACCGAAATAAATCAATTCATGCTAAAAGAAATTATTTCTCACTCAAAGCAACTTACGAGTTGACAATATACTAGTCGCAAGGAGGAACATTTGATAAAATTGTGTACAAATACAACAAGGCACATTCACAACTTTAGGTCTACAAAGCCTTATCCAGGGTCACGTTTCAAGAAGGACTTCATATTTTTTCTACTGATAACCGTCAACGTTTTTACCATGGAAGACGAATCAACGAAACGATGCTTCTATTATGTCAAGAGCTTATCGCAACAAGGAATCGGTTGAAATTAAAAATTTCAGATGTATATCACAGTATATACAACCAGATATTAATCGTGGGGACGACGTTAATATTTGTCAAAATGTTAAGGATTCACACCATGAGCCTACTGGCAATAATGATACTTACTTAGGAAGAACTGCCAAGCATTTTAGCTATCACCTTCTAATTTGGGAGACATATGTGCCGTGAGATGTATTTTTCTTAATGGTAAACACATTGTAATCGTCACAATTTATATTTCCGTCAATCAAAATGTTACAGATGTAATAGATTTCACTAACGAGACATTGTTAGCTTATACAGAAGATGGATCAAAACTATTAAGAAAATAATATCATGTACTTCCACTTATACTTGGCGGCGATTTTAATATTGATTTTGGAAAAGATGATAGATTGAGATTATTAAAATTTTAAAAATTCGAACCTTATTTGGATTTTGTTTCTGGTAGAATACTGGGGACGAAAAGGTACAACCATTGATGGGGTTATTTCACGATTCGTAAACAACGTATCTACCGACGTTAATGTGTCGTATTTTTGTTACAAAAAACTTCTTGTCACAGTGATTAATAATGACGACACTATTTATCTAATTAATATTCAAAATGATAATAATAGTTAGGATAATAATATTAACATAAATAAATAAACCTTTTCTCCTAACAATGTATTTATGTACGATATGTAAGTGTGAGATTGTACGGTCGTGCTGGTTCTCACTACCGTACTTTACACTCTCTCGTACGCTTTCTCACTCTGCTTGAAAAAGGACTGTTATCCTTTTGCACTTCCACGTTGTAAGGACGGAAGAAGTTTATCCTGAAATAATACACTTCAAATGTATTGAATTGAAGTTATATATTAAATACTCGTTATACAACAGATCAGTGTGGCGCTGGGATCCTGTATCACTATCTGTCCGAATTTCGTTGTTTGTTACTAACAGTTACCTCTGATTTTTACTGCTAGCTGAAGTTATGTAATAGATTGACTTATGTACATATCATCTGTACGTGATTCCGCCTAACGAGTATGGACAACTGAAGCAACTAACTTGCGACATAGCGGTCTTCCCCCGCCACTTCAAAGGTATGTCCCACCAAGGGCACTGTTGTGACCTTGAAGTGAGGGTAGCTGACCAAATACACACTCAGTTCTAGAAATAAGGATAAGATACTGAACGCGATAGCTATGTATATATCGATAATCTTCTGTTTGTCGACGACGAAAACCCTCGTGATCCAAATAAATATTCTCTATTTATTGTGTGTAGATTCTTTTGCCTGGTATCATTATCTTTGTGAATGCTATTCATGTTTCTTTGATAAATTCCCTTAAGTGTTCCGACAATGACGGAACAGTAAGATATATTTATGTAAAATTATTGATTTATAATATTTTGCCGAATAGCCATAAAACATGTAAATATAATAAAATATATACATTCTTTAAGGATTAATAAATATTTACCCTTTTTATCTACAGCACAGAAAAAAAGGCATACTTTAATCTAGAAACAAATTTTTAATTTAAGAAAATTTATAGAAAGAAAGGTTTTTCTAGCTTTATTTTGATATCGGTCTTTTTTTAAATCTAGAAAGTCTTTTTTTCAATACCCTTTCAAAGACAATCGTTCTTAAGAAGTAAACTTCAGTCGTGTTTTTTCTTTTTCTAACTTGTCTCATTCTTCAGCTTTTTCACCTCCTTTATTATTTCGTCAATGATCAGATTGAAAAAGATCCGGCTTAGACTGTCGCCCTGTCTTATTCTATTTGTTATCGGGATTTTTTTCGTTGTCATATGTCCAGCACTTATCCTAGTTGTGTTGTTAGTATTGAGTTCCTTTATTATTTGTCTCATGGTGCAGTCTATTTCTCTAACACTAACGATCTGCAGTACGCCCCTAAGCTTCACTTTGTAAAACGCTTGTTGAAGATCAACGAAGAACGTGTATATAGGTTTGTCGAATTCTATGGCTTTTTTGGCTATTTTTCGTAGTATGAATATTACATCATACTTACGGTTCTTCGCTTAATTCTGACCGTTCTATTACTTTCGCAAATATTTTCTTTATCACTATTCTGTATTTCTTCAAATGAGATAGTGTAATCGCTTAATGCCTCCTCTTCTTCTCCCTCGCTTCTGTTATAAGTCTCCTTCGTCTCGTTTTTGTACAGTTAAGTGAAATGTTTTTCCCATTCATCTGTTGTGATTTTGGCGGACTGCACGAATTCGTTTACATGTTTTCTTCGGTTGCGTAGCATGTTCCATACTTTTTTCTGTGCTCTGTACAGGTCATGTTCTATGTCAGCTGAGCATTTTTCCTAATATTCCCATTTGATTTTCATTCTTTCATTGTTTACCATATGTCTGATTTGTTGTTAAAATTCATATTTTCTCATTTTGCTTTAATATTTTAGATACGCGTTCCTTCTTTCCTCTGCTAAGGTCCTTACATCTTCCTTATTGGATTATATTTAGTTGCGAGCGTAAAAAAACACGTTTTTTCAAGAATTTTTTTTAGAAACACCTTTTATTTAACATTTATATGAAAAACATGTACTTATAGCCATATTTCTTAAACTTTAAGACCCCGTTGTTCGATTTCAAAAATATAATATTGTACTTCTCCTGTAAAAGATCTCCTGGAAGTCCTCCAGAAAAAAGTGTCCGGCGGTGATCACAATATCTCTGGTTTGGATTGTGTAAAAAAAAAAAAATCAAGGAAATTTCTTTAGTCGATAAATGAATACAGGTTTTAACACGAAGAAATAGAATAATTTTGATTTTTAAAAAAATGGTGTCTATTTGAATAAAATGTTTCGTTTTTTACTGAAATTTTTGCTCCAAATTGCTAAAAAAAAACTGATATGTTTACTTATGTACGCACGAAAGAAGTTATACTTCTTTAAAATACCAAAGCGAGTATAACCTTAATAACCTCAAAAAAAACTTTAAAAAAAACCTTATAACAAAATTATTATTATTATTATTATTATTATTATTATTATTATTATTATTATTATTATTATTATTATTATTATTTCATTATTAGTATTATTACGATTAATTTTTTTTTTACATAGAATATAATTTATAAAGAAACCTGTTCCTTCCTCCCAACTTGATGATCGATAATATCCGCTAACGTAAGCCGATTCTTTTTCTTTTATTATTATATTTTTATGAAAATATTTATTTATTTAATTTTATAGATATATATATTTTTATCGTGACCAGGGAGAAAGGGGAGGATAGGAAGTATGAGAAGATAGTCAACGAATTATTATTATTTATTTATTAAACAAAAAAAAAGGAAGAAAACATATTTTCAATCGATCGATATATTATATATTTATAAATATATAAGAAAAAATAGAAATATATAGATATCAGTCCACACTAAATATAAGGGAAATATATCGAATTACATTATGCGTCAACGGCAATGGCGCGGTTACAGCATTAGTTCTCGCTCGATCATTAAAGTAAAGCAGAGATGGGTACGATTATTACTTGGATAAGTGACCCGCTTGAGAAAAAAATAGAGGAAAAAGAAGAGAGAAGAGATGACTGCATGCTGTTAATTTGAAATCGCTTTGTCGCGCTTAGTAAACACCGACAAACTTTGTGGTGTCGTTTTCACCATGCGCTCGGAAAAAATTACTTCCATCACATTTTCCCAAACGCGCCAAAAGAATTAAAACTTTAAAAAATAGTAATCATTTTTGTAAATCTTATTCTCCGGTGTTTATATGACGAATATATCTAAGAAGAATATGTAAAAATTTGAAACCGATCAGTCGTGCTTTTTCGAAGAAATCTTGCTAACCGACTTTGAAAACATTGTTTCGAGAAAAACGCGTTTAAAGTTTCAAAAAGTAGTTTTCATCTAATTAAAAATTTTTTTAACGCTTACATGGAGTAAAGAATATTTCGCAGGTCAACTAGAAATTTTTAGAGAATATATTTAAATATACGTACATTCCGGAAATGCAAAAAAAACAATTTCCAAAAAATTTTAACTGTATATAATTCTTTAAACCATTGAATGTCACTTTGTTTTCCGCAGGAGCTGCACTTTTTGCCAATGGCTTCCTCTGCTGCTTCTTTGATGCTTGTTTGATCTTTCTTATGATGTCTCTACGTTGTCTGTTTTAGAATTCCCTTTCCTGCTATTTTTTGCTTTAGTCGCATTTGATACAGGTTTTTCTATTTTTCGCTTTACAATTCTATATTTTGTTTTTTTATTTTTCTTTGTTCTTTTTTATTTTGTTTTTTGCGATAAGCGTGTTTTTTTTTTATTTTTGTTAATACCAAATTGTGATTATTGCCTATATTTGCTGATCTCAGCACTCTGACGTCTAGTATTTTTGTCAGGTGTATATTTCTGTATATTATTATGTATTAGTGTTTATATTGTAAATAATTATATAAATTTTTTTTAATTTTTTTTGTTATGCTAAAGATATATAACTGCTTACGTTCGTATATAAGTACACATACCTTTGTTTTTTTACATTTAAAATAATTATTACTTTCGTTATTGTAAAATTTTTTTAATTTTATTGATACACGTTTTAGTTATTTTTTGCTACAGTTAGAATGAGAATAAGAATATTTACTATTACTTAAGGTTTCGAGAGCTACGTTTATAAACACTGTTAAGATTATTTTTATGGATTTAAAGCACGCAACGACTCGAACAATGTCGTATAAGAATAAACTAACGTCGAAAAACACAATAGTAAGGATGCGAGCAGCGGCATCCATAGGTTAGGAGATGAAATAGCGCTTGATTTTTTACCTAGTACTAATCAGTATCACCTAGCAATAGCTCCTTGTTCTTCGAAGTAACTCCCATAAACTGTCGGTAAATCTTAACACTTGCAGTTATACCAAGCACCTGGCTTTAGCATCTAGAACCAGCAAGTTGCACAAAGCATCAACCAGTGGCACCAATCACCTAACAGTAGAACATTTCTCCTAGCAGCAGAACCTAACACTTACCATTATCGGAAGCACCAATCACCAAGCAGAAGCTCCTAGCATCTAGCAGTTACACCGACCACTTAGCAGTAAAACCTAGCACTTAGCATTAGCATTTAGAACATAACAGTAACATTAAGCACCAAGCACCTTGTTGATGAACCTATAAACTAGCAGTAACACATAGCACCTAGCACTTAGCTTTTTGCACTAAGCACCTTGCAGTAACTACTAGCACCTAGTACATAGCAGCATAGCCTATTACGTATACTAGAACAAATCACCTAGCATTAGAATAGCAGTAGAACTTTTGTGTAGCACCTAACACTAAGTTGTAGAACTTTGCACGAAACGGTAGCACCTAAAACCAAGCAGTACCACCTAGCACCATGCTTCTACTATAGCACCTATCAGTAAATCCTAGCAAATAGAAGTAGCACCTAGAACATATCAGGAACTCCTAGCAACTAGAGGTAGCTCCTAGATTTTATTAGTAAACCCTAGAACCTAAACCTAACAGAAGCACAAAGGAGAACCAACAAGTAACTAGCAGAAGCCTTTTAGCACCAAATATTAGCATATATCAAGAAATAAAAGAAACTTGCTGAATCTCGAAGCACCTAGCATTTGCAATAAGCACCTCGCTACTAACAGTAGCACCTAGAACCTAGGACCGAGTAGTAGCTCCTAGAACCTAGCAGTGGCACCTACCAGTAGCACTTAGTAGATCACCTTTCACCTAGGTGTACCTAGGTGTACAATTCTACGTCATAATTTACGGCACGTACTTCTTCTTTCAGAGACGGTTGATTTCTTTTTCAAATAGGCAACAAACACAAACATGCTTACACTTATACTCATACTTATTCACATTCTAAACACACATACAGCAGACAAAGAATGACGTTTTTTCATTTCGCGTTTAAAACAATTAACTAACGATCTTTTCAAGTAACATTAGCGCAGAGGTTTCCTAATTTTCTTCTATCAAACATATATATTGTAACGCTCCCGCCAAAAACACAGATTACGTAAAATAACAAGAACAGAACTTTATTTACCAGCGCGGACTCTTACAACCGTTAAGGCCCTTTCTACAGTTTCTCGTAAACGAACACTTCCGTGCTTTCCGAGCGCCTGTCAAGTTCTCCCGATCAACAACTCGTTGCCTGGAAACGGCCTTCACGTCCTTTTTCCAAGGACGGCTCGAAACAGGGTCGTAACACTACTCCCCCTCTTCGAAATTGTCATCCCGACAACTGCGGTCTTCGTTTGGCGCCCTAACTTTGGCTCAGAGATGTGATGTTCTGCCATGGCCTTCTTTCCGCCGTATCCCGACCTGGTATTCACCCGGAGCATCAACTCACTCCGCCTAAAGGGAAAACCATGGCGTAAAACCCCGAGGAGGCCGACGCGCCTGCCAGCATCCTTTCCGATTCCTTCTTTGGCTGACGTTCCCACGCTTCCACAGCCTCGCTCTTTCTCCAGGACAGCACGCCTTTCCCAGGACAGTTTTCCTCCCTTCAGAGTAGTTCAGGACTGAACGCCTTCCCCCGGGAAACCACGTCTTCCTCCAGAGCTCCATAAGGAACCTTCATACCCACCCTAAACGGAAAACAAGAACGGCAGAAAACTTCCCGAAATAAACAGCTTAAAATAAACTTAATTTTCCCCCCAAAGTAAACCTACGCTACTCTAGCTGTCTCCCCTTACTCTCTTCCCCCCTCTCCGTAAAAGAGCAAGACGGTCCGCGTGCACCACGCGCTTTTTACCCCTACCAGACCTACCAACACTAAAAACTAAATCAATAATTTTATTAAAAATAAAATAAGGTCCCTCCCAATCACTCTCCAGCTTCTTTGCTCTTCCTTTTTCCCGCCGAGGACTGTACAACCAAACCCTCTGTCCTTCTTTAAAATCCTTCCTCTTGGCCCTTCTGTCATACCAAGCCTTCGTCCTACAGGACTTCATCTCCATCCGCTCCCTTGCGAGCGAATGTATCTCTTCTAGCTTCGACCTGAGCCTTGAGCCATAGGTCCCCGAAGAAACTTTCTCCTCTCGCCCGGAGGTAACCCCCGCAGCAAATCCAAAGGCAAGCGTAGCCCATTCCTCCCAGCATTTCCGCGGAGTAAAACCCGTTGTCTCATGCTTCGAAGTCCGATAAGCAAGTAAGCACATCGGTATCCAACGGTCCCAATCCTTCTGATCTTGGCTGATATACTTAGCGAGGTAGTCAGTAATCGTTCTGTGCTGCCGTTCTACCCGTCCGTCGATTGTGAAAGATGCGCCGTAGTCCTCGTCTTGCGGATTCCAAGCTGTTCCGCAACCTCTTTCATCAGCCGAGACTCAAAGTTCGTGCCTTGGTCCGTATGGAGCTCCAACGGAACCCCATAACGTGAGATGACTTCTACTACGAATGTCTCCGCAACTGTCTTCGCTCTGAAGTTCCTCAGAGGAAATGCCTCTACCCACTTGCTGAAGCAATCCACGACAACGAGCAGATATCTATTTCCCCGTGTGGACTTCGGGAATGGACCCAGGATGTCCATCTGCACCCTTTCGAAGGGCGCCCCAACGTTGTAGATCCGCATCTTACTACTCCCCTTCTCCGTAGGCCCCTTCCTAGCGATGCAAACGGGGCAAGCCTTGCACCACTCCTCTACATCCCGTTTGCAACCCAGCCAATAAAAACTCTCCTTAATCCTGTTCAGAGTTTTATAAACTCCATAGTGTCGTCCCGCTGGATTGTCGTGCGCCATCTTAAGGATCTCCTTGGACAGAGCATCCGGAACAACTACCTGTAAAGTGAACGTTTTTAAGTTCGGATGCTCCCATCTCCTAAAAAGTACCCCCTTCTCCAAGACCAAGGAATCCCACTGCGCCCAATACACTTTCGCGATCGGCCCATGCGCCGAAATTTCCTGCTAGGACGGCCTTCTACCGTTCCTCTTTGCCTGTATCAGCGGCCCGATGTTCCTATCTTCTTGCTGTGAGTTGCTCCAGTTCCAGGTTTTATCTTCTCCTAAGATTATCCTTCCAACCTTCTCAACGTGAGCGTTCCCCGTTTTCTCCCGCTTAGCGCAATAAGAGCATCCAGACTCCGCACACGGACGCCTAGATAAACCATCTGCATTGCCATGCACCCTTCCCTTCCTGTGCGTGACCACGAAGTCATAGCGCTGTAAACGTTCGAGCCATCGCGCGAGCTGCCCGTCCAGCTCCTTAAACGAGATGAGCAACTGCAAGGAGGCGTGATCCGTTCGCAACTCGAACTTCGCTCCGTAGAGATAATGGTAGAAGGTCTAAATCGAGTCCACCGCAGCTAGGAGTTCCCGCCTCGTGACGCAATAATTCCTTTCAGCCTTGCGGAAAACCCTGCTGTGGTAAGACACAACCTTTTCTCTTCCATCCTGGATTTGCGACAACACTCCACCAAGGCCGTGCTCCGACGAATCTGTATCAAGGATAGACCTTTCTTCCTCCACTGGGAAAGTCAGAATCGGAGGAGTTACCAGGACCCTCTTCAACTCTTCAAACGACCGCTGGCTCTCGAATCCCAGGAAAACTTCGTTTCCTTCTCCGTCAGCACGTACAGGGGTCTGGCTATCTGCGAGAAACCCCTCACGAACTTCCTGTAGTAGGAGCATAGTCCAAGGAAGCTTTTCACATGAGTTTAACTCCGGGGAACCGGCCACTCTACCACCGTCCTGATCTTCTCTGGATCTGTAGAGAGACCTCCCTCGGAGATGACATGGCCCAAGTACTTTACTTTCTTCTCGAAGAACTTACACTTCTTCGGTTTGATCCTCAGCCTAGCTGAACGGAGACGCTCAAAAACTTTGCCTAGATTGAGTAACATCTCCTCGAACGTGCGCCCGAAAATTATCACGTCATCGAGATAAACTAGGCAGCTTCGGCCCAATAATCCCCGCAAAAGCCTCTCCATCAGTCGCTCGAACGTCGCTGGGGCGTTGCATAACCCAAAAGGCATAACCCTGAACTGTCACAATCCTCCTCCTACTGAAAACGCCGTCTTACTCTTATCCTCTGGGCGCATCTTCACCTGCCAGTAGCCACTCTTCAAGTCCAGGGTCGTGAACCAGACCATGCCAGCCAAGCGATCTAAAAGATCATCTATCCGTGGCAGCGGATAGGAGTCCTTCTTCGTGACTTCAATAAGCTTCCTATAGTCCACGCAGAATCTAAGTGTTTAATCCTTCTTTCGGACGAGCACCGCTGGGGACACCCACGGACTGCCTGATTCCTCTATCACCCCTTGCGTCCTCATCTCCTCGATGATTTTGTCTACTTCCTCTCGCTGATGAAGTGGAATCCTCCGCGGTGCCTGCTTAATCGGGACGCTGTCTGTCAACTCTATCGCATGCTCCACGACGTCGCAGTTTTCGGCTTCCGCATCTTCCGCAAATTTCTTTGCATGGGACCGGAGAAATTCCACAAATCGGCTCTTCTGCTCTTCCGTGAGATTACTAGAATTCCCCTCCAAAATGCGATCAAGCACCTCGCTGGTCATCTCCACAATCCTTGACACGGTGCCTTCATTTCCTGAAATTAATTCCTGAAATTTCCCGACTAAACCGGCCTTAGACAGGAAATTCCTCCAAAAAATGCAATCATCACTGATCTCCCCTACAACTAAAAACAACTCCTCTAAAATTGCAATAACTCAACCTTCGCCTTTACCTTTTCCACGGCAGGAAAAACCTCCCCCGTTGGATAACGCAAACGCGCACCTAATCTAACCCTCTCGGAATCCACATCCACGAACTTTGGATTTACCAACGAGACGTCGGATCCAGTATCCACTAATACCCTGCACGGCCCCCTATTCACCTTCCCCGCGAAAATAACCGACTCCTGCTCTTCTTTAGCGTACACGTCCTCTACCTTCCTCACGAGGGGCCTAGATGCTTCAACCGGACTGGACCCCGTCAATCCGGTTCCTGCTAGTTTCCCTTGCGCCTGCCTTCACGGCACTCCTTCTGGAAGTGACCCGTCCTCCCGCACTTCCAACACGAACTTGCGTTTGAGGAACGCGTTTCCCGCGGAGCCGCCACCTTCGGTCTCCCTTCTCGGCGGAGAGAACCACCCCCACCGGCGCACCCATCCGAACATCTCTTCGTCGTCCTTTCAGCCCTTCCGCCACCAAACGCATTGAAATCCTGTCGCCTAGGCATGGGCTTATAGGCGCAAGCTTCCCCACGTTGAAAGCGTGATACCTCCGACGACCAGGCTCCGTAGATCGTTTCGAGCTCAAACGCCCTCACTGCTGCAACACGCAACGACTTGACCTCCTCGACTTTAAAGGTCGTCCTAACCCCAGGGTCCCTGATCGCATTTAGTAATTGGCCGCAAGCGATCTTATCTTGAGACTCGGCCGTGCACTCTGAGTACACAAATCGGGCCAGGCGCTCCAAATCCGCGGCTAGCACCGCCAAATCCTCACCAGCCTTCTGCCTCCTACTCGCGAATTTCGTGTAGCTCTTCTGCTGATTCAGTCGCTCCCCGTAGCGCAGCTCCAGCCTTGCCTTCAGCGCTTCAAATGAAAATTCCTCGCGGTCCCCGTAAGCCTGTAGAACCGCGCGCGCCTCCCCCCGTAAACTCTTAGCGAGAGCCAACGCCCTCACCGATTCATCCCAACTATTCGCCCTAGCAACCAACTCGAAATGTTAATGAAAATCTCCCAAATTCCCCTCCCCTTCGTACGTATCGGGTTTCACTGCATAACCTAACCCTGTCACTTCTACGCGACCTGAACCTATCCCCAAACCGACTTAACGCTGGCGCGGTCTCTCCGCGGCTAACGTCTGCCCTGTTTCCCTACGCTCCCATCCTAAGAAATCCCATCCGAGAGCAAGAAGGAATACTTAGCTGCGGTCCACTTCGAACTGCAACGTCCGTAGCTTCAAACCGCGCGCTTAATTCAGCGTTTCTCCTCTCCTGCTCCTCCAACTTCCCTCGCTGATAATGCAGCTCCTCCCTGAGCTCCTACACCAACGACGCGAGAGCCTGAAACTCCGCTCCTTGAACCCGCTCCTTTTCCTCTGCCTGCCTTCCCCGACGACCTCTGGCAGCCATGCAAAACTCACGCACTCGTTCCCGTACAAAACGAATCAAAACGTATCCCGGACGAGCACCAAAAAATGTAACGCTCCCGCCCAAAACACAGATTACGTAAAATAAAAAGAACAGAATTTTATTTAACAGCGCGGACTCTTACAACCGTTAAGGCCCTTTCTACAGTTTCCCGTAATACGAACACGTCCGTGCTTTCCGAGCTCCTGTCAAGTTCTCCCGATCAACAACTCGTTGCCTGGAAACGGCCTTCACGTCCTTTTTCCAAGGACGGCTCGAAACGAGGTCGTAACAATATATAAGGGATATTTCATATGGTTCTTATAAGGATTTATATTCTAGCAAATATAACTGCATTAAGTTTCGGCAAATAAAAGAAACAACAATTACAGCAAATATTTACTCTCGCTTAATTGTCTTACTAATGATTTCACAATAAGAACTTTAACCGTTTCTATATTTTCTGTTCCGTTATCAGCGTTTCCGAATCATTTTAGGTCTCGCTCACTCTAATAAGCCTGCGTGACTTAACTGTAAATTCGCAGACGGTTTAAATAGTTACTGAAAGTGACGTAATATAGCTACTTTTAATAATATATCGTTACATCACCCCTTCTGAGGTAAAAAAAACAGAAAAAAAAGAATAATAATTCTCGTGATCATAACACATAAGTGGTTCTAATTTCGTAATGTAAAACAATGACTCTGATTTTTGCCGGTCAATCTGTATTTTATAAATAGAATTTACATCTTTTCTATAACTTTGTACGGTCCTGTTTTTAATTCATCCAGTTTTTTTCTGTTTAACCTATGATTGTTTTCTAGACATACGAAGTCTTATATAATAAACTCATGATATCTTCTGTTTTTATCAAATATTTTTTTATTATGTTTATGCGTATTTATCGTATTTTTGAAGTTATGCTTTTTTTGGCGAGTTTGGGAAAATATAATATGATGAGAGTGAAATTTATACGAGCGAATGGAAAAAATCAACACCACGAAGTTTGTCGGTATATACGATGCGCGGCAAAGCGATTTCGAATTTACGGCATGAAGTCGTCTTTTCTTCTTCTTCCTCTTTTTTTTTCAAGCGGGTCACCCATCCAAGTAATAATTCGTAATCAGCGCTGCTTTACTTAAATGATCGAGCGGGAAGTAGTTCTATCACCGCGTTATGGCCGTTTACGTAGAAAGTAATTCGATATATCTCCCTTATATTTAGTGCAGACTGATATCTATATATATCTATTCTTTCTTATATATTTATAAATATATAATATATCTATCGATTGAAAATATGTTTCCTTTCTTTTTTTTTGTTAAATAAATAAATAATAATAATAAGTAGCTTATCTTCTCATACTTCCAATCTTCTCCCTTTTTATCTAGTCACGCTATATATATATAAAATTAAATAAATTAATAAATTAATGAAAATATAATAATAAAAGAAAATAATTGGCTTACATTAGCGAATATTATTGATCATCAAGGAAGGAAGGAGGAAAAAGGTTTCTTTATCAACTATATTCTATGTAAAAAAAAAATTAATAAAAATAATAATAATAATAATAATATAATAATAAAAATATTAATAATAATAATAAAAATATTAATTAAAAAAAAAAAAGTAGAAAAAGTAACAGAAAATTTAGTAATGATATTAAAAACAATAATATGTAATCATTGTGATAGTTGATCTGTAATTAATCATAAAAATATCGAGAGTGGCATTAAGATGGGAAACGAATCATGCAATGTGAATGCTATTGTTTTAGTTTGGAGGATATACTTCTTTTTCGATACTAAATAACGAGCGTGGCCTGACAAAGATTTCCTTTAGAAATTGTGTAGCACTCAACGTGATAACATTTTATATTCCATTTGTAACGATTATAAATTCTTGGCGTATATTCGAGATACGCGACTCAATTATTTTCAGAATATTGAGAATATTGAATTGCTGATATCGCGCCACCCCATTCTTTAAGGCGTTGCTAAGCACGTTCTGCGGGGTCCATTACCTAAGACACTCATCCTATTCTTACACTACTTTATTTTAATTATTAAATACTGTGGTGATTGATATTAAAATGCTGTAAATGTGTTCAAAAATATCATCAAAAACTTTGATGATTGTGAATATTAGTAATAAAAGTCTTTTTGAAGGTAATTGGGGTATGTATTATTATTTATTAGTTTTTTTTGAGGGTAACTGAGGCATGTATTGGTATTTATTAGTTATAATTCGTTTCATTTCTTTTCAATAGTGATCATCAAATTAGGTGGAAAATGAATAAACTGAATAACATGCTGTACGATTTGTTTTATGGCTCCATTATAGGATTACAATATTTTGATTTTAATATAAATATACCGATGAATTACAAATTTTTCTCTTTATCCTGATATTATAATAAGCAATTGTAAGTAGAATAGCTTAAAGTTTAGTTAAAATAATTTACCGAGTAAAAAATATATATTAAATTATTTTTTATTTCAATTTATACTGCTCTACTTCGTCTTTTATATTTTTTATATTTCATACATAAACTACTTTCTTAATTAGGTTTAGCTAAGTATGCGGCTTTACATTTTTTATTCCAATCAAAGACCGTAACACATCCAAAAAAAAGACTGTATTCCAGCATCAGATCTATGCATATAAATTTCATCTCTCAATGGGTTCACGATATAAAAATTTCTTTTAATTAATGTCTCCTTTGTAGAGATTTCATGTGAATCATTATTTGAATAGAATTTAACCACAGTTACAAGGAATAAGCAAGACATGAATCTGTTAAAAGGTAAAAATAATGATCTTGCTTCTGAAAGAAACTAATATTATGATTCTCTTAAATATTCTCTTGAAAAGTATTTATTTAAATCATTAAAAAGCTTATGCTCTCCGCATAGATGGTCAATCATTTTACTGAAGGGAGAGTGCATTATTTTCAACAATGATAAAAAGAACCCGTCGATACTGAAATCATGAAAGATTTTAGAAGACTTCCTCTTTTAATTCACACTGGAAAGAAACCATGCGGATAAGTATTCTAGTAAAAGAATTAATAAAAGAAGGCACTTTAGTTATTTATAAATTATTTTCTACAATAATTTTAAAACTTTAATATCTTACAGCTTTTTTACCAGTATCAGTATAATTTAAATTCTTCTTTCAGATTTCGAGATTTCTAAAACTAATGCAGGGAAGTGTAATCCCTATTACTATCTTCATAAAATGTATCTAAAAGATACTATCCATCAAAAACAAACGCGGAACGTTGTAAGGTTTGTAGGCTGCGAAAAAAATGTTTTGTTACCCAGAAGAAGTATAACTTTTTACGTACGTGCATAAGTACACAGTTTTTTTACAGCAATTTCCCTGTCTCTAAGTTTATACTCATGCGTTTTGTGTGTTTTCGTTTTTCAGAAAATATTGCTTTATTTGTGCCTTCAAGTAAATATTGTGGAGAAAATTCTTTCACTGTATATTCGTTTTTATTATATTATTTTACACATTCATGTGCTATTGTAGTCAAAGCAGTTTTTTCTCTTTTCTCATTTATCTTACATCATCTATCTATTATGGTTTGATTTAACCTTTTATTAATCCATTTGAAAAAGGTGTATTCACTGCCGTATATGTTAATATAATGTTCTTTCTGTTTTAAAAGTTTTTAAATTCTTCTGAATGAATGATCGGATATTGGTCTGACAAGATCATACCTATTTTGTTGTCTGCTGTTATACTCTATATTAAACGTATAAAATTGTTTTCATTTTAAATTTTTGGTGTCAGAATATAAGCATATCTCGTGAAGTGTTAGACGAGCAAGTGTAAATAATTCTTTGTTGAACGGGAGGCCCCGAATCCTCTAATCGTGTCTTTTGTTATGCATTAATCATACAAGAACAATTTTTTGATTTAAATCTAAGAATACCAATTAATTACAATCGTTCTCTTTATCCCGATATTATAAAAAAAAAGTAAGTAGAATAGCCTAAAGTTCAGTTAAAATACTTTACCAAGTAAAAAATATGTATTATATTTTTTTATTTCATTTATAGGAATCTGCGTTTCTTTTTTTTTTTATAGGTATTTATATATCTGAAAGTAGTATTTTAATCTTTTAGAAAATCAAATTTTATTGAAATTCAGTTTTTGATAAAAAAAAAGTGAATGCGAAACAAACTGCATATTAATATATAAAGCGTTGGTGCGAGTTAAATACATAACATTTTATAAACGGTAATTGTTTTTCAAATTAAGAAGTGTAAGCAGTGTATTTAATATGTTGAATAGAATATACAAATTTAGGTGTTATTTGTGCTTGCAGTCTATCACATAATGTTTTAGCAAATCACGTTTTATTGAAATTCAGTTTTATGATAAAAAAGTGGATACGTACAAAGTGCATATTAATATAAAAGGCTTTAGTGCGAGAAGAATACATCTCCTTTTTTATACCTAGCAATTGTTATTTAAATTAAAATTGTTAACGGTGAAATGAATTTGATGAAAAGAATGCAAAAATTGTTACATATGCTTTCGTTCTTACAGATAATCTTTAAGCAATCAAGTTTTATTAAAATCAGTTTTCTGATAAAAAAAGTGGATACGTAACAAAGTGCATATTAATGTAAAAGGAGTAAGTGCGAGTTGAATACAACTGCCTTTTCTACGTAGCCATTGTTATTAAAATTAAAGATGTTAGCGGTGTA
>NW_025113141.1:50168-93527 GCF_010416935.1 Polistes fuscatus | reverse complement strand
TACCTATCAATTGTCTATTTAAAATTAAAATTATTAGCTGGCGTATTAATATTTTAGAAAAGAATATAATAATTATCATGTTCTATATATACTTTCGGTCTATCAAATATTCTTTTTCAAATAAATTTTATTGAAATTCAGTATAATGATAAAAAAGTGAATGCGTAAAAAAGTGCATATTAATATAAAAAATGCGTTAGTGGGAGAAATACACTACCTTTTTATACCTAGCAATTGTTATTTAAAGTAAAATTATTAGCGGTGTATGGGATTTGCTGGAAAGAATGCAAAAATAAAATGTTATATGCTTAGTTCAATCACATAATTTTAGCAAACAAAATTTATTAAATTCAGTTTATGATAAAAAAGTAATTGTTGTAACAAGTGCATATTATTATAAAAGGTAGTGTGGGCGCAGAATACATCTACCTTTTTATACCTAGCAATTGTATTTAATAAAAAATGGTAGCGGTTGTAATGAGTTTGTTGAAAAGAATGTAGAAATTAAAGTGTGTCTATATGCTTGCGGTCTTACAGATAATCTTTATGCCATATCAAGTTTTATTAAAATTTAGTTTATGATAAAAAAAGTGAATGCCTAACAAAGTGCCATTTATATACAAGGAGTTAGAGCGAGCAGAATATATCTTCCCTCTTAGACATAGCTATTCTTATTAAATTAAAAATTTTTTAGCGCGTCGGGTATGGATTTGTTGAAAAGTATGTCGAAATTAAAGTGTATATATGCTTGTGGTCAATCAGATAATGTTTTAGTAAATCAAGTTTCATTGAAATTCAGTCCTTATAATATAAAAAGTGGCTGCTTAACAAAGTGGCATAATATATAAAAGGCGTTAGTGCGACAGAATATATCTACTTTTTTGTACCTAGCAATTGTACCTAAATTAAAACATTGTTTAGTGTATTGAATTTGTTCGAAATAATTTATAAATTGAGATTATTTATACTTGCAGTCTATCCAGATAAACTTTTAGCAAATAAAATTATTTGAAATTCAGTTTCATGATAAAAAAAATGATGTGTAACAAAGTGCATATTAATATAAAAGGCGTAGTGCGAGCAGAATACTTCTATCTTTTTGTACAAAGCCATTGATACCTAAATTAAAAAGTTTTACCAGTGTATTTAATAGTAAATAATATGTACAAATTTAAGTGTATTTATGCTTTCGGGTCTTACAGATAATCTTTAAGCAAATCAAGTTTTATTTAAAATTCTGTTTTATGATAAAAAAAGGGAATGCGTAAAACAAAGTGCATATTAATATAAAAGAGTTAGTACGAACGAAGACATCTACTTTTTTATGCCTAGCCATTGTTATTCAAATTAAAAATTTTTAGCGTTGTATTGAATTTGGTGAAAATAATTTAAAATTAAAGTTTTATTTATGTACTTACGTTCTATTAGATAACATTTACAAATCACGTTTCATTGAAATTCAGTTTTATGATAAAAAAAGTGAATGTATTACAAAGTGCATATTAATATAAAAAGAGTTAGATTAAACAGATTACATCTTCCTTTTTGTACCTTGCCATGTTATTTAAATTAGAATTTGTGTGTCGGTGTAATGAATTTGTTGAAAAGAATGTAAATTTAAACTTATATATTGCTTTCGGTCTTACAGATATTTTAAGCAAATCAAGTTTTTTAGAATTATGTTTTATTAAAAAAAAGTAAATGTGTAACAAAGTGCTATTAATAAAGGCGTTAGTGCGAGCAGAATACTTCTATCTTTTTGTACAAAGCCCATTGATACCTAAATTAAAAAGTTTCCCAGGGTATTTATTTGTAGAATAATATGTACAAATTTAACGTGTTACTTATGCTTTCGGTCTTCCAGATAATCTTTAAGCAAATCAAGTTTTATTAAATTCTGTTTTATGATAAAAAAAAAGGGAATGCGTAACAAAGTGCAAATTATATAAAAGAGTTAGTACGAACGAATACATCTACTTTTTATGCCTAGCCATTGTTATTCAAATTAAAAAATTTTTAGCGTTGTATTGAATTTGGTGTGGAAATAATTTAAAAATTAAGTTTTATTTATACTTGCGTTCTATTAGATAACATTTTACAAATCACGTTTCATTGAAATTCAGTTTTATGATAACAAAGTGAATGTTACAAAGTGCTATATATAAAAAGAGTTAGAGCGAACAGAATACAACTACTTTTTATACCTAGCAATTGTTATTTACATTAAAATTATTAGCGGTGTATTGAATTTGTTTGAAAAGCATGTAAAAATATAGTGTTATAATTACTTGCGTTCTTATAGAACATCTTTAAGTTAATCAGTTTTATTAAATTCAGTTTTATGCAATAAAAAAGTGTGTAATACACAAAGTGCATAATAATATAAAAGGCCTTAGTTTGAACAGAATATATCTACCTTTTTATACCTAGCTATTGTATTTAAATTAAAAATAGTTAGCGGTGTATTGAATTTGTTAAAACTTATGTACAAATTAAAGTGTTATTTATGCTTGCCGGACTATCAGACAATCTTTAGCAAATCAAGTTTACTGAAATTCGTTTTTGATGACAAAAGTGAATGCCTAACAACGTGCATATTAATATAAAAAGAGTAAGATTTACAGTTTACATCTTCCTTTTTGTACTAGCAATGGTATTTTAAATTTAGAATGGTTAGCAGTTTATTGAATTTGCTGGAAATATTTAAAAATTATTTTTTTATTATATTGTGGTCTAACCAGATAACCATTTAGCAAAACTCGGTTCTATTGAAATTCAGTTTTATGATAAAAAAAAGTGGAAACGTAACAAAGTTCATATTAATATAAAAGAAGTTAGTGCTAGTTTAATACAACTACTTTTTTATACGTAGCTATTGTTATTTAAAAAAAAAATTATTAGCGGTGTAATGATTTGATGAAAGATGCAAAATTAAAGTGGTATATATGCTTGCGTTCTTACAGCTAATCTTTTAGAATATCAAGTTTTATTAAAATTCAGTTTTATGATAAAAAAAGGAATGCGTAAACAAAGTGCATAGAATATAACAGGAGTTAGAGCAAACAGAATATATCTACTTTTTTTTACCTACCAATTGTTATTTAAATTAAATTATTAGCGGTATTGATTTGTCGAAAAGAATGTAAAAATTATAGTGTTATATACCCTTGCGGGCTATCAAATATTCTTTTAGCAAATAAAATTTTATTAAAATTCAGTTTTATGATATAAAAAGTGAAGGCGTAACAAAGTACATATTTATATAAAAAGCGTTAGTGTAAGCAGAATACATCTACATCTTTATTACATGCAATTGTTATTTAAATGAAAAATATTTAGGGGTGTATCGAATTTTGTTGAAATGAATGTCGAAATTAAAGTGTTCTATTGCATGAGGTCAATCATAAAATCTTTTAGCAATCAAGTATTATTGAAATTCAGTTTTATGATTAAAAGTGAAGCGAAACAAGGGCATATTAATATAAAAGTAGTTAGCGAACAGAATATATCTACCTTTTTTTACCTAGCAATTGTTACTTAATTTAAAAAATTATTGCAGTGTATTGTGTGAGTTTGTTGGAAATAATTTAAAAATTAAACTTTAATTTATACTTGCGGTCTATCAGATAACCTTTTTATCAAAATCACGTTTTATTGAAATTTTGTTTTTTGATAAAAAAAAGTTGATGCGTAACAAAGTGCATTATTAATCTAAAAGGAGTTAGAGCGAGCAGAATATATCTACCTTCTTATACCTTGCTATTCATTTTAAATTAAAAATTTTTAGCGGTGTATGGAATTTGTTGAAAAGAATGTAGAAATTAAGGTTTTAATTATGATTAAGTTTCAATCAGATCTTTTAGCAAATCAGATTTATCGATATCACTTTTATGATAAAAAACGTGAATGCGTAACAAAGTGCATATTAATATAAAAAGCGTTAGTGCGAGCAGAATACCATCCTATTTTTTCTACCTATCAATTGTTATTTAAATTAAAATTATTAGCGGCCTATTAATATTTAGAAACGAATATAATAATATATGTTCTATATATACTTTCGGTCTATCAAAATATTCTTTTATCAAATAAAATTTTATTGAAATTCAGTATAATGATATAAAAGTGAATGCGTAAAAAAGTGCATATTAATATAAAAAATGCGTTAGTGTGGGAAGAATACATCTACCTTTTTATACCTAGCAATTGTTATTTAATTAAAATTATTAGCGGTGTATGGGATTTGCTGGAAAGAATGTAAAATAAAAGTGTTATATATGCTTAAGTTCAATCACATAATATTTTAGCAAATCAAAATTTATTAAATTCAGTTTTGATAAAAAAAGTTTGTGTAACAAAGTGCATATTATTATAAACTGCGTCAGTGGGAGCAGATACATCTACCTTTTTATACCTAGCAATTGTTATTTAAATTAAAAAATGGTAGCGGTGTAATGATTTGTTGAAAAAGAATGTAGAAATTAAAATTTTATATATGCTTGGCGGTCTTACAGATATCTTTATGCAGATCAAGTTTTATTAAAATTTAGTTTTATGATAAAAAAAGTGATGCTAACAAAGTGATATTTATATAAAAGGAGTTAGAGCGAGCAGAATATTCTACCCTCATACATAGCTATTCTTATTAAAATTAAAAATTTTTTAGCGGTGTATGGAATTGTTGAAAAGTATGTCGAAATTAAAGTGTTATATATGCTTGTGGTCAATCAGATAATGTTTTAGCAAATCAAGTTCATTGAAATTCAGTCTTATAAATAAAAAGGGATGCGTAACAAAGTGGCATATTAATATAAAAGGAGTAGTGCAAACAGAATACTACCTTTTGTACCTAGCATTGTTACCTTAATTAAAAATTGTTAGCGGTGTATGGAACTTGTTGAAAAGAATGTCGCAATTAAAGTGTTATGTATGCACGAGGTCATTCAGATAATCTTTTAGCAAATCAAGTTTTATTGCAATTCTGTTTTATGATAAAAAAAGTAATTGCGTAACAAGTGCATATTAATATAAAAGGCGTTAGTGCGAACAGAATATATCTACTTTTTTGTACCTTGCAATTGTTACCTAATTAAAATTGTTAGCAGTGTATTGAATTTGTTCGAAATAATTTATAAATTAAAGATTAATTTATACTTGCAGTCTATCAGATAACTTTAGCAAATAAATTTTATTGAAATTCAGTTTCATGATAAAAAAAATGAATGTGTCAAAGTGCATATTAATTAAAATGCGTTAAGGTGAGAAGTATACATCTTCATTTTATACCCAGCATTGTTATTTAAATTAAATATTGTTAGCGGTGTAATGAATTTTTTGAAAAGAAAGTCGAAATTAAAGTGTTATATGTGCATGAGGTCATCAGATAATCTTGTAGCAAATCAAGATTTTTGAAATTTAGTTTTATGATAAAAAAAAGTGAATGCGTAACAAAGTGCAAATAATATAAAAGGCGTTAGTGGGAGCAGAACACATCTACTTTTTTATACCTACCAATTGTATTTAAATTAAAATTATTAGCGGTGTATTGAATTTATAGAAAAGAATGTAAAGATTATAGTGTTATATATACTTGCGGTCTATCAGATAATCTTTAAGCAAATAAAGTTTTAATGAAATTCAGTTTTATGATAAAAAAAGTAATTGCTTAACAACGTGCATATTAATATAAAATGCGTTAGTGCAAGCAGAATACATCTCCTTTTTATACATAGCAATTGTTATTTAAATTAAAATTATTAGCGATGTATTAAATTTTTAGAAAATAATGTAAAATTATAGTGTTATATACTTGCGGTCTATCGGATAATCTTTTAGCAAATCAAGTTTCATTAAAATTCAGTCTTATAATAAAAAGTGGATGCGTAACAAAGTGCATATTAATATCAAAGGAGTTAGAGCGAACTGAATATATCTACCGTTTTGTACTTAGCTATTCCTATTAAAATTAAAAATTTTGAGCGGTGTATGCAATTTGTTGGAAATAATTTATAAATTAAAGTTTTATTTCTACTTGCGGTCTATCAGATAATCTTTTAGCAAATAAAGTTTTATTGAAATTCAGTTTTATGATAAAAAAAGTGAATGCGTAACAAAGTGAATATTTATATGAAAGGAGTTAAGCGAGCAGAATATATCTACCTTCTTATACCTAGCTATTCTTATTAAAATTAAAAATTGTTAGCGGTGTATGGAATTTGTTGAAAAGAATGTAGAAATAAAAGTGTTATATATGCTTGTGGTCAATCAGATAATGTTTTAGAAAATCAAGTTTCATTGAAATTCAGTCTTATAATATAAAAAGTGGATGCGTAACAAAGTGCATATTAATATAAAAGGAGTTAGAGCGAACAAAATATATCTTCATTTTTGTACCTTGCAATTGTTATCTAAATTAAAAATTGTTAGCGGTGTATGCATTTTGTTGGAAATAATTTAAAAATTATAGTTTTATTTCTACTTGCGGTCTATCAGATAACCATTTAGCCAAATCTCGTTTTATTGAAATTCAGTCTTATGATATAAAAAGTAGATGCGTAACAAAGTGCATTTTAATATAAAAGATGTTAGTGCAAACAGAATATATCTACCTTCTTATACCTAGCTATTCATATTAAAATTAAAAATTGTTAGCGGTGTATGGAATTTGTTGAAAAGAATGTAGAAATTAAAGTTTTATATATGCTTGAGGTCAATCAGATAATCTTTTAGCAAATCAAGATTTATTGAAATTCAGTTTTATGATAAAAAAAGTGAATGCGTAACAAAGTGCATATTAATATAAAAAGCGTTAGTGCAAGCAGAATACATCTACCTTTTTATACCTAGCAATTGTTATTTAAATTAAAAATTGTTAGCGGTGTAATGAATTTGTTGAAAAGAATGTCGAAATTAAAGTGTTATATATGCATGAGGTCAATCAGATATTTTTTTAGCCAATCAAGTATTATTTAATTTCAGTTTTATGATATAAAAAGAGGATGCGTAACAAAGGGCATATTAATATAAAAGGAGTTAGAGCGAACAGAATATATTTACCTTTTTATGCCTAGCAATTGTTTTTGAAATTAAAACTTGTTAGCGGTGCAATGACTTTGTTGAAAAGAATTTCGAAATTAAAGAGTTATATATGCATGAGGTCAATCAGATAATCTTTTAGCAAAATTACGTTTTATTGAAATTCAGTTTTATGATAAAATATGTGAATGCGTGACAAAGTGCATAATTATATGAAAAGAGTTAGAGCGAGCAGAATATATCAACCATCTTATACCTAGCTTTTCTTATTAAAATTAAAAATTGATAGCGGTGTATGGAATTTGTTAAAAGAATGTAGAAATAAAAGTGTTATATATGCTTGTGGTCAATCAGATAATGTTTAGCAAATCAAGTTTCATTGAAATTCAGTCTTATAATATAAAAAGTGGATGCGTAACAAAGTGCATAATAATATAAAAGGAGTTAGTGCAAACAGAGTATATCTACCTTTTTGTACCTAGCAATTGTTACCTTAATTAAAAATTGTTAGCGATGTAATGAATTTGTTGAAAAAAATGTCGAAATTAAAGTGTTATATATGCATGAGGTCAATCAATAATCTTTTAGCTAATCAAGTATTATTGAAATTCAGTTTTATGATACAAAAGAGGATGCGTAACAAAGTGCATATTAATATAAAAAAAGTTAGTGCAACAGAATATATCTTCCTTTTTGTACCTAGCAATTGTTACCTTAATTAAAAATTGTTAGCGGTGTATGGAACTTGGAAAAAGAATGTCGCAATTAAAGTGTTATGTATGCACGAGGTCATTCAGATAATTTTAGCAAATCAAGTTTTATTGCAATTCTGTTTTATGATAAAAAAAGTAATTGCGTAACAAAGTGCATATTAATATAAAAGGCGTTAGTGCGAACAGAATATATCTACTTTTTTGTACCTAGCAATTGTTACTTAAATTAAAAATTGTTAGCAGTGTATTGAATTTGTAGAAAATAATTCAAAAATTAAAGTTTAATTTATACTTGCGGGTTATCAGATAACCTTTTAGCAAATCAAGTTTCTTGAAATTCAGTCTTATAATATAAAAAGAGGATGCGTATATAACAAAGGGCATATTAATATAAAAGGAGTTAGAGCGAACAGAATATATTTACCTTTTTATGCCTAGCAATTGTTTTTGAAATTAAAACTTGTTAGCGGTGCAATGACTTTGTTGAAAAGAATTTCGAAATTAAAGAGTTATATATGCATGAGTCAATCAGATAATCTTTTAGCAAAATTACGTTTTATTGAAATTCAGTTTTATGATAAGATATGTGAATGCGTGACAAAGTGCATAATTATATGAAAGAGTTAGAGCGAGCAATATATCAACCATCTTATACCTAGCTTTTCTTATTAAAATTAAAAATTGATAGCGGTGTATAGAATTTGTTAAGAAGAATGTAGAAATAAAAGTGTTATATATGCTTGTGGTCAATCTGATAATGTTTAGCAAATCAAGTTTCATTGAAATTCAGTCTCATAATATAAAAAGTGGATGCGAAACAAAGTGCATAATATATAAAAGGAGTTAGTGCAAACAGAATATATCTACTTTTTTGTACCTAGCAATTGTTACTTTAAATAAAAATTGTTAGCAGTGTATTGAATTTGTTCGAAATAATTTATAATTAAAGATTAATTTATACTTGCAGTCTATCAGATAATCTTTTAGCAAAAAAAATTTTATTGAAATTCAGTTTATGATAAAAAAATGAATGTGTAACAAAGTGCATATTAATATAAAATGCGTTAAGGTGAGAAGTATACATCTTCATTTTTATACCAAGCAATTGTTATTTAAATTAAATATTGTTAGCGGTGTATTGAATTTGTTGAAAAGAATGTCGAAATTAAAGTGTTATATATGCATGAGGTCATTCAGATAATCTTTTAGCAAATCAAGATTTATTGAAATTTAGTTTTATGATAAAAAAAGTGAATGCGTAACAAAGTGCATAATAATATAAAAGGCGTTAGTGGGAGCAGAACACATCTACTTTTTTATACCTACCAATTGTTATTTAAATTAAAATTATTAGCGGTGTATTGAATTTATAGAAAAGAATGTAAAGATTATAGTTTTATATATACTTGCGGTCTATCAGATAATCTTTAAGCAAATAAAGTTTTAATAAAATTCAGTTTTATGATAAAAAAAGTAATTGCGTAACAACGTGCATATTAATATAAAAGCGTTATTGTGAGCAGATATATCTACCTTTTTATACCTAGCTATTGTTATATAAATTAAAAACTGATAGAGGTGTAATTAATTTGTTAAAAAGAATGTAAAAAGTAAAGTGTTTATATGCTTGAGGTCTTATAGATAATGTTTAAGCATATCAAGTTTTATTAAAATTCAGTTTTATGATAAAAAAAGTGGATGCGTAACAAAGTGCACATTATTATAAAATGCGTTATATCTAACAGAATATATCTACCTTCTTATACCTAGCTATTTATATTAAAATTTAAAATTGTTAGCGGTATATGGAATTTGTTAAATAGAATGTGGAAATTAAAGTTTTATATAAGATTGAGGTAAATCAGATAATCTTTTAGCAAATCAAGATTTATTGAAATTCAGTTTTATGATAAAAAAAGTGAATGCGTAACAAAGTGCATATTAATATAGAATGCGTTAGTGCAAGCAGAATACATCTCCTTTTTATACATAGCAATTGTTATTTAAATTAAATTATTAGCGATGTATTGAATTTTTAGAAAATAATGTAAAATTATAGTGTTATATATACTTGCGGTCTATCAGATAATCTTTTAGCAAATCAAGTTTCATTAAAATTCAGTCTTATAATATAAAAAGTGGATGCGTAACAAAGTGCATATTAATATCAAAGGAGTTAGAGCGAACTGAATATATCTACCGTTTTGTACTTAGCTATTCCTATTAAAATTAAAAATTTTGAGCGGTGTATGCAATTTGTTGGAAATATTTTATAAATTAACATCTACTTTTTTGTACCTAGCAATTGTTGCTTAAATTAAAAATTGTAAGTAGTGTATTGAATTTGTTGGAAATAATTTAAAAATTAAAGTTTTATTTTTACTTGCGGTCTATCAGATAATCTTTAAGCAAATAAAGCTTTATTGAAATTCTGTTCGAAAATTGCGCCTCTTAAATTAGATGACAGCCCCTCTCGGATAGCATGATTAAGACGCCGTCTGTTATCATCGAGAAGAAGACATATCGATTGTTCTTATTGATCAAGGGATCACGCTACTTCACGTGTAAATAGATCATTGGTCCCTTGTGGCGTCATCCTCTGCGTGTTATTCTTTTATTGGTTTTGTTGTTCTCTCTTCTTAGCGTGGAACGCGCTAATTGGTGTATCGTTTTTTCTATCTTCCGCTCTGTTCCTCGACTCGAACCGAAAAGTGGCGTGGTCCAGGTAGAATCGTTTAATAAGTTAATCTGTTCGGACGTACTTTTCGAAATCTCAAAGAATTGTGTAACATCTCCTTAGACGACTTCTCGCTTTCTTCTCATCTACTACCGTTCCATCTCTCATCGTTCCATCTCATCTAATTCTTACACTTTTTCTTTTTCAACGAGCCCAGCCTTATGTTGGGTCTTTCTTACTGATCATCTTTTACACTATCTTTCTCTTTCATTAACGACATATCAGGTAATCTCTTAAACATTTATCTCTAATTCTGATCCTCTCTTTATTCTTTCTTACCTCTCATTCTCATATTAAATTTATTATTACCTTGCTAACGACTTTTCGTACTACGTACTTCCGGCACACGTGGCGTGATATCCGGTACATGTATCGTAGTCCATATATTACTAGTTATCCACTCGTATTATAATTTTGCTATCTCTTTTTCTTTTGTTCACAAATTTTAATAAATCTCGTTACATACGAACTCTACCAGAAATTAAAAATAATACAGTCCACTTGCCTATCTCATCCATTTATTATCCTTGTTCTTAATACTATCTGATCTTTCTCTTCGCTCATTTCTATCCCAACTAGTTATTTCTCGAACACATTTTTTGGTCCTTCAAGCCGGAGGTTAGAGTTTTATGTAAGTGTAAGAGAATTAAAAAATTTGTGAAAAGTGTCGTGCACACCTCTGTCGCATTGCTGAGCACCCAGGACGTTGTGCTGCGACAGAAAAGGCAGTTCAAGGGACCGTAAGCGCAATTTGAACCGCAGTGTGTATTTCATCTAATAGTTTAGACATATCATTATATAGTGGGCTTCCCAAAGCCGAGAGTGATAGTGCTGCAACGAGTGCTCGTTTAGTTGTGGCTTTTCTAGTTCGCTAGGGAAAATCTAGGTGGCGTTGGAAGCTAGCGCTCGAGACTTATCGTCATCTCCCCACTCACGGATCATCTTGGGAAGTAGTGGGGGCGGCCCTACTACTCCTTTATAGTTCACGTATCAATCGCAATCCTACATCAACATGGCTGCGAAACTAGCGCTGCAGGAGGCGCGTGCTGATACCATCTCAAGCCTTACAGCCAACATCAAAAACATTATTCAATGATTCTCTCTACCGCGGTCGACACAAGGGAACTGCTTCGAACAGCGTGGCAAAAGTTCGATGCTGAACACGACCGAATAGTATCGTCATCTCGAGACACGGCTATGGAACAGTCCTACTTTAAGATAACCGTTATGATACGACCATGCAAAAATATCTAGCTGGACTTACGCTACTAAACCAGCGTATAGAGGAGCTTTCTCAACAGGTACCGCCAGTCACATCTCAGACACAATCTCGTCCAAGGACGGTACTGCCGAACATCTCGCTGCCGAAATTCTCAGGTGCCTTCTCAGACTGGAGACCCTTTGAGGAATTATTTTCCTCTATGATAAAAAATAACCCAGACCTCTCACAGGTTGAGAAGTTGCATTATTTAAGGACCAGCTTGGAGGGAGAGGCGGCTAAAGTCATATCAAATCTAAAGCTATCCGCTGATTCCTTCGATATAGCATGGAATAGGTTGTCTGACAGGTTCGACAACAAACGCCTATTGATTCTAGCTCATCTCGATAGGCTGATGGCCCTTCCTCGCATCAAGGAAAGGTCATCTGGATCCCTCCACAAAATCATTAACATCGTCACGTCATCTCTAAGTGCTCTAGAGACTTTAGGATGCCCGGTTGATCAATGGGATCACATCCTAGTTCATCAGGTGGGATTGGCGTTAGACGACAAAACTCGCGAGGACTGGGAAACAAGGTTGGGAACATCACGCGAGTTCCCACCACTAGAACAACTCTTAAGTCATCTCACTAGCACAGCTAGAGCGTTGGAACATATCGAGACTCGTAGGTCTTACGAGAGAGGATCGTCGCAAAAAACATCTCAACAGCCCAAATCAGCCCCCACAAGGTCCTACGCTAGGGCCTTAAACATTAAGGTTTCGGCTACTACGCCAGCATCAACATCTCAGGTAAAAATGGATGAAAGAACAATTAAAAAACATCCTATGCCATTTATAGAAGACCTCTCTAATACATGTACTTACTGTAGTCACAGGCACTACATCGCTTTCTGTCCTTTATTCAAGCAGCTAAGCCAGAATAAGAAGGAGAAAGTTATCGCAGAATATCGCCTGTGCTACAATTGCCTAGGCAGGCATAACGTCAGGCAGTGCAGGAGTAATAGACGATGCAACGAGTGTGGAGATCGACATCACACGCTCATTCATCTCGAGAAAAGGACATCTCCTCCATCGCCAAGGACATCCCCTCCATCGCGGACATCTCCTCCATCACCAAGGACATCTCCTCCATCGCCTAGGACATCTCCTCCAAAATCAAGATCATCTCTGCCAATCTCAAGGTCTTCGAGCACTCTATCAGAAACAACACAGACATCTCAGAGAGTCTCGCCCTCTCAGAGCTCACGGGCATCCTCGGATGAGTCACCGAGAGAGGACCGTCGGAAATCTTCGGTTTCAAAGTCATCTCATCGCCGATCCTCCAGTTCAAAGTCATCTCATCGCCGATCCTCCAGTTAAAGTCATCTTCAACTCGATCATCTCCTACCAAACCCATATCTATCAGGAAGAGTTCTTCTAAGGACTCTTCAAAAAAGTCGTCCTCAGAATGAGAAACAGGTAGGACATCTCTTACACATCGTCCTCTCAGATCCATTGTAAAGTCGACCATCTCATCTTCCTCAAGGTCCTCTCAGACGACCAAACGAGTCAGATTTTCGTCACCTATCTCAGACATCGATCGTTCGTCTAATCCCTCGCTTTCAACGTGCTCTCGAGCTCCAGTACTCTTAGCTACTTGTAAAGCTTTTGCCATATCTTTAAATGGATCGCCTAAGCTAGTACGTCTTCTCATTGATCCTGGATCGGAGTTGACTTTAGTTTCTTCTAAAATCATAGATAAGCTAAAGCTTAGCCGTTCTCCAGGAAACATTCCTATTCAGGGTGTGGGTAGTACATCTCCAGGAGCGACCCAAGGTCAAGTGTCCTTGGTTCTCCAATCGACATACTCGTCATCTCGGGTTCACCTTAAGGCATTCATTTTGCCAAAAATCACATCTCAATTGCCGTCGTCTGTAATATCGGAGCAAGACTGGCCTCATCTCAGATCTCTTAAATTAGCTGATCCTGACTTTCTCACTCCAGATCACATTGACATTCTCATTGGTGCTGATAATCTAAGACGAGTTCTCAAGTCCTCTCGGCTTGTTATGGGAGGCGACTCAGAACCTATAGCCTTCCACACGAGGTTCGGTTGGGCAGTTCTAGGCGCAACTTCCAACTCGAGCAAGGTCGATCCTCTCAAAATCTGCCATGCCATCTCTAACGATTCTCTTGACAAAGCTCTCACAAAATTCTGGGTTCAGGAAGAAGTCTCATCTTCCCCCGCATCAACCTTGACTCTCGCTGAATCGCAATGCGAGCAGCACTTTGTTGATACGCACTCTCGATTGCCAACTGGTCGTTACATGGTTCGTCTGCCATTCTCGAAAGACATATCCACCCTCGGGCATTCAAGGTCTCTTGCCATGAGATGCCTTGAAAGACTTCTCAAGAAATTCGAAACCGATAGGAATTTCAAGGAGACCTACTCTGGTTTTCTTAAAGAATATGAGTCTTTAGGACATATGGTTCCTGTTCCTCTCGATGCTCCTGAGCCATCTCAGGCGTTTTATCTCCCGCATCACGGAGTTTGGCGCGAGCAAAGTTCCTCCACCAAACTGCGGGTAGTTTTCAACGGTTCAGCCAAGTCTTCAACCGGTATCTCTCTCAATGATCTTATGCACACTGGTCCGAAGACTCAAACGGACATTTTCGATGTACTGCTGTGGATCAGGCAACACAAGTACATTTTCATAACAGATATTGTTAAAATGTTCCGCCAAATCCAAGTACATCCCAAAGACCATGACCTTCAACGAATTCTCTGGGTCAATGAATCATCTCAAGTTCAGGCATATCAGCTTACATCTGTCACGTATGGTACTCGCTCAGCTCCTTATCTAGCCTGTCGCATTCTTAAACAGCTAGTTGAGGATGAAGGTCATAATTATCCTCTTGCAGTAAACCCTATTCTCAAGGGAAGTTATGTTGACGACATATCAGGGGGGGCAGAGACTATTGATCATCTCAATGCAGTCGCATCTCAGTTAGAGGACATGTGCTCCTCCGCCTGTTTACCACTCGACAAGTGGAAAAGTAATTCCCCCAACCTCACTCGTACCTCTCTCTCACAGTCTGACAGCTCGCCTGTCCATTCGTTTGACGATAGCACTACCAAGATCTTAGGCATCTCCTGGAATTCTCAGAAGGATGTGTTTACTTTTCACGGTACCATCTCTTTTCACCAAGCGGTCACGAAACGCATCATTCTCTCAGAAGTTGCTCAATTGTTTGATCCTCTTGGACTCCTCTCTCCGGTAGTGATCAAAGCGAAAATTCTCATGCAACGACTCTGGTTGGAAAAGGTTGGCTGGGATGATCATCTCACTCCAGATATCGTTCACGAGTGGTCTCAGTTTAGGCAACATCTCTCTCAATTATCAGTCATAGAGACTCCCCGATGGATAAACCTCTCGTCAAAGGCAACCTCAATACAAATCCATGGATTCTCAGACGCCTCTCAACTTGCGATGGCAGCAGTTATATATATTAAGGTGTCGTATGCAGACTCATCCTCAGTAGTCCGTTTACTCTGTGCTAAGACTAAAGTAGCTCCTCTCAAGAGGTTGACAATTCCTAGGCTTGAACTCTCAGCAGCGGCCCTGTTAGCCAAGCTGACCGGAAAAGTAATTAGGCTTCTCGACCTCTCGGACGTTCTCACTTTTCTGTGGTCTGACTCTTCTGTGACCCTTGCATGGGTCAAAAACAATCCTATGAGATGGAAGGAATTCGTAGGCAATAGAGTAGCCGCTATTCACGAGTCCGTACCCCATGCTCATTGGAAATTCATCTCCGGAAAGCTCAATCCAGCTGACTGTGCATCTCGTGGGCTCAGTGCATCTCAACTCATTGATCACCCACTATGGTGGAGTGGTCCACCATGGCTTTCTCAGTCGCCAGAATTTTGGCCCTCGTCAATACCACCCTCACCGGAAGAGGATTTGGAGGAACGCCCTGGCATCTCACTTGCCCTCTCACAAGCCCAACCTCTAGTTTGGGACCTCGTTGACCTTCCTCAATCATCCTCTTTTCATAGGCATCTCACTAAACTCCTTCGGATCACTGCACTCATTCAGAGGGCAGTCTCGTGCTTTAAAAAGGTTCCTGGCTCGAGCTTGTCCGCATCGCCATTGAATCCAGCAGATCTGAAGAAGGCTAAAATGTTCTGGACACGCGCGACTCAAGAGGCGTATTTCTCACCAGAGTTGAGAACGTTGTCGGCAGGTCAATCTCTCCACAAACGTCACGTTCTGACACGACTCACGGCCTTTGTCGATCGTGCTGGAATTCTCAGGGTTGGTGGACGGTTGCAAAATTCTCAGCTGGATGAAGATAGTAAACATCCAGCAATACTACCTCGTCAGTCAAAATTCACCAACCTAGTCATCTCCGATGCTCACGCCAGAACTATGCATGGAGGAACTCAGCTAACGCTCTCCTACATTCGAAGGACATTCTGGATTATTGGAGGTCGTGCTCCAGTGAAGTCCTTCCTCAAAGATTGTCTCACTTGTGCTCGAATACGTGGAGTGAGAGCACAACAACTAATGGCTCCACTACCGGCATCTCGAGTGACACCATCTCTTGTGTTCGAGACTACAGGGCTTGATTACGCCGGGCCAGTAACAATGAAGACCTTTCAAGGCAGAGGTGCAAAGTCCTTCAAGGGCTGGATAGCAGTATTCATATGCTTCTCTACCTCTGCCGTTCATCTCGAGGTAGTTTCTGACTACACCACCGAAGGATTTCTCAAGGCATTTCGCCGGTTCACCAGCCGTAGGGGTATTCCAAAAACGCTCAGAAGCGACTGTGGTACCAACTTCCAGGGGGCGAACAAGCAGCTTAAGGATCTACTCTCAGCTGCAACGAAGGAATCTCTCAAGATCCAAAGACTTCTCGCTAATGATGGCACTAATTGGATCTTCAATCCTCCAGCAGCACCACATATGGGCGGAAAATGGGAGGCGGCGGTGAAATCTATTAAGTATCATCTCAAACGAACTATCTCGATACATTGCTAACATTCGAAGACTTCTCCACGTTTTTAGCTCAGGTTGAAGCGGTTCTAATTCTCGACCTCTCAGTTCTCTCTCGGAGGACCCTGATGACATCAGAGCATTAACACCAGGGCATTTCATCAGAGGGGAGGCATTGACAACTATCCCCGAGCCTTCTCTAATAGACATCTCAAATTCCAGGTTGTCTCACTTTCAGCGGATTCAAGAGCGCTTCCAGCAATTTTAGAAGGTGGTCGACGGAATGTCTGCAAGCGCATCAGACCACATCCAAATGGCAGACATCGCAGAACGATATCAGGGAAGGGTCTCTTGTCCTCATCACCGACGAGCGACTTCCGCCCTCGAAATGGCCTCTCGCCAGAGTGATAAAACTACACCCAGGAAAGGACGGTCTCTGCAGGGTTGTCACGCTGAAGACCGCTACCAGCACTATCACTAGACCTATCGTCAAGCTCGCACCATTGCCTCTTCAACCGCACACGGAAACATAGTTTGTTCAACAGCTCAGCACATCTCGTCATGTCAAATTCTCGATTCACGCTCGAGAATTGGGGGGGAGAATGTTCGAAAATTGCGCCTCTCAAATTAAGATGACAGCACCTCTCGGATAGCATGATTAAGACGCCGTCTGTTATCATCGAGAAGAAGACATATCGATTGTTCTTATTGATCAAGGGATCACGCCACTTCACGTGTAAATAGATCATTGGTCCCTTGTGGCGTCATCCTCTGCGTGTTATTCTCTTATTGGTTTTGTTGTTCTCTCTTCCTAGCGTGGAACGCGCTAATTGGTGTATCGTTTTTTCTATCTTCCGCTCTGTTCCTCGACTCGAACCGAAAAGTGGCGTGGTACAGGTAGAATCGTTTAATAAATTAATCTGTGCGGACGTACTTTTCGAAATCTCAAACAATTGTGTAACATCTCCTTAGACGACTTCTCGCTTTCTTCTCATCTCTCATCGTTCCATCTCTCATCGTTCCATCTCATCTAATTCTTACACTTTTTCTTTTTCAACGAGCCCAGCCTTGTGTTGGGTCTTTCTTACTGATCATCTCTTTACACTATCTTTCTCTTTCATTAACGACATATCAGGTAATCTCTTAAACTTTTATCTCTAATTCTGATCCTCTCTTTATTCTTTCTTACCTCTCATTCTCATATTAAATTTATTATTACCTTGCTAACGACTTCTCGTACTACGTACTTCCGGCACACGTGGCGTGATATCCGGTACATGTGGCGTAGTCCATATATTACTAGTTATTCACTCATATTATAATTTTGCTATCTCTTTTTCTTTTGTTCACAAATTTTAATAAATCTCGTTACATACGAACTCTACCAGAAATTAAAAATAATACAGTCCACTTGCCTATCTCATCCGTTTATTATCCTTGTTCTTAATACTATCCGTACTTTCTCTTCGCTCATCTCTATCCCAACTAGTTATTTCTCGAACAAATTCAGTTTTATGATAAAAAAAGTAATTGCGTAACAAAGTGCATATTAATATAAAAAGCGTTAGTGTGAGCAGAATACATCTACCTTTTTAAACCTAGCAATTGTTATTTAAATTAAAATATATTAGCAGTGAAATGAATTTGTTGAAAAGAATGTCGAAATTAAAGTGTTATATATGCATGAGGTCTTACAGATAATATTTAAGCATATCAAGTTTTATTAAAATTCAGTTTTATGATAAAAAAAGTGAATGCGTAACAAAGTGCATGTTAATATGAAAGGAGTTAGAGCGAGCAGAATATATCTACCTTCTTATACCTAGCTATTCTTATTAAAATTAAAAATTGTTAGCGGTGTATGGAATTTGTTGAAAAGAATGTAGAAATAAAAGTGTTATATATGATTGTGGTCAATCAGATAATGTTTTAGCAAATCAAGTTTCATTAAAATTCAGTATTATAATATAAATGTGGATGCGTAACAAAGTGCATATTAATATAAGAAGAGTTAGAGCGAGCAGAATATATCTACCTTCTAATACTTAGCTATTCCTATTAAAATTAAAAATTGTGTGCGGTGTATGCAATTTGTTGGAAATATTTTAAAAATTAAAGTTTTATTTCTACTTGCGGTCTATCAGATAACCTTTTAGCGAAATCACGTTTTATTGAAATTCAGTTTTATGATAGAAAAGTAGATGCGTAACAAAGTAAATATTAATATAAAAGGAGTTAGAGCGAGCAGAATATATCTACCTTCTTATACCTAGCTATTCTTATTAAAATTAAAAATTGTTAGCAGTGTATGGAATTTGTTGAAAAGAATGTAGAAATAAAAGTGTTATATATGCTTAAGGTCAATCAGATAATGTTTAAGCAAATCAAGTTTTATTGAAATTCAGTTTTATGATAAAAAAAGTAATTGCGTAACAAAGTGCACATTAATATAAAATGCGTTATAGCTAACAGAATATATCTACCTTCTTATACCTAGCTATTCATATTAAAATTAAAAATTGTTAGCGGTGTATGAAATTTCTTGAAATGAACATCGAAATTAAATTGTTATATATGCATGAGGTAAATCAGATAATCTTTTAGAAAGTAAAGATTTATTGAAATTCTTTTTATGATAAAAAAATTTAATGCGTAACAAAGTGCATATTAATATAAAAGCGTTAGTGTGAGCAGAATACATCTACCGTCTTATACCTAGCAATTGTTATTTAAATTAAAAATTGATAACAATGTAATGAATTTGTTGAAACGAATGTAGAAATTAAAGTGTTATATATGCTTGCGGTCTTACAGATAATCTTTTCGCATATCAAGTTTTATTAAATTCAGTTTTATGATATAAAAAGGGGATGCGTAACAAATGGCATATTAATATAAAAAGCGTTAGTGCAAGCAGAATACATCTCCTTTTTTATACATAGCAATTGTTATTTAAATTAAATTATTCGAGGTGTATTGAATTTGAAAGAAGAATGTAAAAATTATATCGTTTATATACTTGCGGTCTATCAGATAATCTTTTAGCAAATAAAGTTTATTGAAATTCAGTTTAATGATAAAAAGGGGATGCGTAACAAATGGCATATTAATATAAATGGAGTTAGAGCAAACAGAATATCTACCTTTTTGTACATAGCAATTGTTTCCTATATTAAAAATTGTTAGCAGTGTATTGAATTTGATGGAAATAATTTAAAAATTAAAGTTTTATTAATACTTGCGTTCTATCAGATAACCTTTTAGCAAAATCACGTTTTATTGAAATTCAGTTTTATGATAAAAAAGTTGATGCGTAATAAAGTGCATAATATGTAAAAAGAGTTAGATCGAACAGAATATATCTACCTTCTTATACCTAGCTATCTTATTAAAATTAAAATTGTTAGCGGTGTATGTAATTGTTGAAAAGTATGTAGAAATAAAAGTGTTATATATGCTTAAGGTCAATCAGATAATCTTTTAGCAAATAAAGTTTTCTTGAAATTCATTTTTATGATAAAACATTTATTGCGAAACAATGTGCATATTAATATAAAATGCGTTATAGCTAACAGAATATATCTACCTTCTTTTACCTAGCTATTCATATTAAAATTTGAAATTGTTAGAGGTTTATGGAATTTTTTGAAAAGAATGTGGGAAAAAAAGTGTTATATATGCTTAAGGCAATAAGATAATGTTTTAGCAAGTCAAGTTTTTTGCAATTAAGTATTATGTTATAAAAAGTAGACGCGTAACAAAGTGCACATTAATATAAAGAGCCTTATATCTAACATAATATATCTACCTTCTTATACCTAGCCATTAATATTAAAAATTAAAATTTTTAGCGGTTTATGGAATTTGTAGGAAAGAATGTGGAAAAAAAAGTTTTATATATGATTGAGGTCAATCAGATAATCTTTTAGCAAATCAAGATTTATTGAAATTCAATTTTAGGATAAACATAGTGAATACGAAAAAAGTGCATATTAATATAAAAGGAGTTAAAGCGAACAGAATATAACTCCTTTTTTGTACCTAGCAATTGTTATCTAATTTAAAATTGTGAGCAGTGTTTTGAATTTGTTAGAAATAATTTAAAAATTAAAGTTTTATTAATACTTTCGGTCTATCAGATAACCTTTTAGCAAAATCACGTTTTATTGAAATTCAGTTTTATGATAAAAAAGTTGATGCGTAATAAAGTGCGTAATAATGTAAAAAGAGTTAGAGCGAACAGAATATATCTACCACCTATACCTAGCTATTCTTATTAAATTAAAATAGTTAGCGGTGTATGTAATTTGTTTAAAAGAATGTAGAAATAAAGTGTTATATATGCTTAAGGTCAATCAGATAATGTTTTAGCAATCAAGTTTTATTGCAATTAAGTCTTATGATATAAAAAGTGAATGCATAACAAAGTGCATATTACTATAAAAGCGTTAGTGCAAGAAGAATACATCTCCTTTTTTAACTTAGCAATGGTTATTTAAATTAAATTATTAGCGGTGTATTGATTTTGTAGAAAAGAATGTAAAAATTATAGTGTTTATATACTTGCGGTCTATCAGATAATCTTTTAGCAAATCAAGTTTTATTGAAATTCAGTTTTATGATAAAAAAAGTTGATGCGTAACAAAGTGCATAATAATATAAAAGGAGTTAGAGCGAACAGAATATATCTACCTTCTTATACCTAGCTATTCTTATTAAAATTAAAAATTGTTAGCGGTGTATGGAATTTGTTGAAAAGAATGTAGAAATAAAAGTGTTATATATGCTTAGGTCAATCAGATAATCTTTTAGCAAATAAAGTTTTCTTGAAATTCATTTTTATGATAAAACAATTTATTGCGAAACAATGTGCATATTAATATAAAATGCGTTATAGCTAACAGAATATATCTACCTTCTTTTACCTAGCTATTCATATTAAAATTTGAAATTGTTAGAGGTTTATGGAATTTTTTGAAAAGAATGTGGGAAAAAAAGTGTTATATATGCTTAAGGCAATAAGATCATGTTTTAGCAAGTCAAGTTTTTTTGCAATTAAGTATTATGTTATAAAAAGTAGACGCGTAACAAAGTGCACATTAATATAAAGAGCCTTATATCTAACATAATATATCTACCTTCTTATACCTAGCCATTAATATTAAAAATTAAAATTTTTAGCGGTTTATGGAATTTGTAGGAAAGAATGTGGAAAAAAAAGTTTTATATATGATTGAGGTCAATCAGATAATCTTTTAGCAAATCAAGATTTATTGAAATTCAATTTTAGGATAAAAATAGTGAATACGAAAAAAGTGCATATTAATATAAAAGGAGTTAAAGCGAACAGAATATAACTCCTTTTTTGTACCTAGCAATTGTTATCTAATTTTAAAATTGTGAGCAGTGTTTTGAATTTGTTAGAAATAATTTAAAAATTAAAGTTTTATTAATACTTTCGGTCTATCAGATAACCTTTTAGCAAAATCACGTTTTATTGAAATTCAGTTTTATGATAAAAAAAGTTGATGCGTAATAAAGTGCGTAATAATGTAAAAAGAGTTAGAGCGAACAGAATATATCTACCTCCTTATACCTAGCTATTCTTATTAAATTAAAAATAGTTAGCGGTTGTATGTAATTTGTTGAAAAGAATGTAGAAATAAAAGTGTTATATGTGCTTGTGGTCAATCAGATAATGTTTTAGCAAATCAAGTTTAATTCAAATTCAGTTTTATGATATAAAAAGTGGATGCGTAACAAAGTGCATATTAATATAAAAAGCGTTAGTAAGAGCAGAATACATCGACTTATTTATAACTACTAATTGTTATTTAAATTAAAATTGTTAGCGGTGTATTGAATTTTTAGAAAAGAATGTAAAAATTATAGTGTTATATATACTTGCGGTCTATCAGATAATCTTTTAGCAAATAAAGTTTTATTGAAATTCAGTTTTATGATAAAAAAAGTAATTGCGTAACAAAGTGCATATTAATATAAAAGGCGTTAGTGAGAGCAGAATACATCTACATTTTTATACCTAGCAATTGTTATTTAAATTAAAATTTGTTAGCGGTGAAATTAATTTGTTGAAAAGAATGTCGAAATTAAAGTGTTATATATGCATGAGGTCTTAGAGATAATCTTAAGAACATCAAGTTTTATTAAAATTCAGTTTTATGATAAAAAAAAGTGAATGCGTGACAAAGTGCATATTTATGTGAATGGAGTTAGAGCGAGCAGAATATATCTACCTTCTAATACCTAGCTATTCTTATAAAAATTAAAGATTGTTAGCGGTGTATGGAATTGTTGAAAAGAATGTAGAATTAAAAGTGTTGTATATGCTTAAGGTCAATCAGATAATCTTTTAGCAAATAAAGTTTTCTTGAAATTCATTTTTATGATAAAACAATTTATTGCGAAACAAAGTGCATATTACTATAAAAAGCGTTAGTGTGAGCAGAATATATCTATCTTCTTATACGTAGCTATTCTTATTAAATTTTAAAATTGTTAGCGGTGTATGTAATTTGTTTAAAAGTATGTAGAAATAAAAGTGTTTTATATGCTTAAGGTCAATCAGATAATGTTTTAGCAAATCAAGATTTATTGCAATTAAGTCTTATGATATAAATGGTAGACGCGTAACAAAGTGCACATTAATATAAAATGCCTTATAGCTAACAGAATATATATACCTTCTTATACCTAGCCATTCATATTAATATTTAAAATTGTTAGCGGTTTATGGAATTTGTAGAAAAGAGTGTAGAAAAATAGTTTTATTAATGATTGAGGTCAATCAGATAATCTTTTAGCAAATCAAAATTTATTGAAATTCAGTTTTATGATAAAAAAGTGAATGCGAACAAAGTGCATATTAATATAAAAAGCGTTAGTGCAAGCAGAATACATCTCCTTTTTTATACATAGCAATTGTTATTTAAATTAAAATTATTCGAGGTGTATTAAATTTGTAGAGAAGAATGTAAAAATTATATCGTTATATATACTTGCGGTCTATCAGATAAACTTTTAGCAAATAAAGTTTTATTGAAATTCAGTTTAATGATATAAAAAGGGGATGCGTAACAAATGGCATATTAATATAAATGGAGTTAGAGCAAACAGAATATATCTACCTTTTTGTACCTAGCAATTGTTTCCTATATTAAAAATTGTTAGCAGTGTATTGAATTTGATGGAAATAATTTAAAAATTAAAGTTTTATTAATACTTGCGGTCTATCAGATAACCTTTTAGCAAAATCACGTTTTATTGAAATTCAGTTTTATGATAAAAAAAGTTGATGCGTAATAAAGTGCATAATAATGTAAAAAGAGTTAGATCGAACAGAATATATCTACCTTCTTATACCTAGCTATTCTTATTAAAATTAAAATTGTTAGCAGTGTATGTAATTTGTTTAAATGAATGTAGAAATAAAAGTGTTATATATGCTTAAGGTCAATCAGATAATCTTTAGCAAATAAATTTTTCTTGAAATTCATTTTTATGATAAAACAATTTATTGCGAAACAAAGTGCATAATAATATAAAATGCGTTATAGCTAACAGAATATATCTACCTTCTTTTACCTAGCTATTCATATTAAAATTTGAAATTGTTAGCGGTTTATGGAATTTGTAGGAAAGAATGTGGAAAAAAAAGTTTTGTATATGATTGAGGTTAATCAGATAATCTTTTAGCAAATCAAGTTTTATTGAAATTCAGTTTAATGATATAAAAAGGGGATGCGTAACAAATGGCATATTAATTTAAATGGAGTTAGAGCAAACAGAATATATCTACCTTTTTGTACCTAGCAATTGTTTTCTAAATTAGAAATCTTTAGCAGTGTATTGAATTTGATGGAAATAATTTAGAAATTATAGTGTTATATATACTTGCGGTCTATCAGATAATCTTTTAGCAAATAAAGTTTTATTGAAATTCAGTTTAATGATATAAAAATGGGATGCGTAACAAATGGCATATTAATATAAATGGTGTTAGAGCGAACAGAATATATCTACATTTTTGTACCTAGCAATTGTTACCTAAATTAATAATTGTTAGCAGTGTATTGAATTTGATGGAAATAATTTAAAAATTAAAGTTTTATTAATACTTGCGGTCTATCAGATAACCTTTTAGCAAAATCACGTTTATTGAAATTCAGTTTTATGATAAAAAAAGTTGATGCGTAATAAAGTGCATAATAATGTAAAAAGAGTTAGATCGAACAGAATATATCTACCTTCTTATACCTAGCTATTCTTATTAAAATTAAAATTGTTAGCGGTGTATGTAATTTGTTTTAAAGAATGTAGAAATAAAAGTGTTATCTATGCTTAAGGTCAATCAGATAATCTTTTAGCAAATAAATTTTTCTTGAAATTCATTTTTATGATAAAACAATTTATTGCGAAACAAAGTGCATATTAATATAAAATGCGTTATAGCTAACAGAATATATCTACCTTCTTTTACCTAGCTATTCATATTAAAATTTGAAATTGTTAGAGGTTTATGGAATTTTTTGAAAAGAATGTGGAAAAAAAAGTGTTATATATGCATAAGGTCAATAAGATAATGTTTTAGCAAGTCAAGTTTTTTTGCAATTAAGTATTATGTTATAAAAAGTAGACGCGTAACAAAGTGCACATTAATATAAAATGCCTTATATCTAACATAATATATCTACCTTCTTATACCTAGCCATTCATATTAAATTTAAAATTGTTAGCGTTTTATGGAATTTGTAGGAAAGAGTGTGGAAAAAAAAGTTTTATATATGATTGAGGTCAATCAGATAATCTTTTAGCAAATCAAGATTTATTGAAATTATGTTTTAGGATAAAAATGAATACGAACAAAGTGCATATTAATATAAAAGCGTTAGTGCAAGCAGAATACATCTCCTTTTTTATACATAGCAATTGTTATTTAAATTAAAATTATTAGCAGTGTATTGAATTTTTAGAAAAGAATGTAAAAATTATAGTGTTATATATACTTGCGGTCTATCAGATAATCTTTTAGCAAATAAAGTTTTATTGAAATTCAGTTTAATGATATAAAATGTGGATGCGTAACAAAGGGCATATTAATATAAAAGGAGTTAGAGCGAACAGAATATATCTACTTTTTGTACCTAGCAATTGTTACCTAAATTAAAAATTGTTAGCAGTGTATTGAATTTGTTGGAAATAATTTAAAAATTAAAGTTTTATTTATACTTGCGGTCTATCAGATAACCTTTTAGCAAAATCACGTTTTATTGAAATTCAGTTTTATAATAAAAAAAGTGGATGCGTAACAAAGTGCATATTAATATAAAAAGAGTTAGATCGAACAGAATATATCTACCTTCTTATACCTAGCTATTCTTATTAAATTAAAAATTGTTAGCGGTGTATGTAATTTGTTTAAAAGAATGTAGAATTAAAAGTGTTATATATGCTTAAGGTCAATCAGATAATCTTTTAGCAAATAAATTTTCTTGAAATTAATTTTTATGATTAAACAATTTATTGCGAAACAATGTGCATATTAATATAAAATGCGTTATAGCTAACAGAATATATCTACCTTCTTTTACCTAGCTATTCATATTAAAATTTGAAATTGTTAGAGGTTTATGGAATTTTTTGAAAAGAAAGTGGGAAAAAAAGTGTTAGATATGCTTAAGGCAATAAGATAATGTTTTAGCAAGTCAGTTTTTTTTGCAATTAAGTCTTATGATATAAAAAGTAGACGCGTAACAAAGTGCACATTAATATAAAATGCCTTATATCCAACATAATATATCTACCTTCTTATACCTAGCCATTCATATTAAAATTAAAATTTTTAGCGGTTTATGGAATTTGTAGGAAAGAATGTGGAAAAAAAAGTTTTATATATGATTGAGGTCAATCAGATAATCTTTTAGCAAATCAAGATTTATTGAAATTCTATTTTAGGATAAAATAGTGAATACGAAAAAAGTGCATATTAATATAAAAGGAGTTAGAGCGAACAGAATATAACTCCTTTTTTGTACCTAGCAATTGTTATCTAATTTTAAAATTGCGAGCAGTGTTTTGAATTTGTTAGAAATAATTTAAAAATTAAAGTTTTATTAATACTTGCGGTCTATCAGATAACCTTTTAGCAAAATCACGTTTTATTGAAATTCAGTTTTATGATAAAAAAAGTTGATGCGTAATAAAGTGCGTAATAATGTAAAAAGAGTTAGAGCGAACAGAATATATCTACCTCCTTATACCTAGCTATTCTTATTAAATTAAAAATAGTTAGCGGTGTATGTAATTTGTTTAAAAGAATGTAGAAATAAAGTGTTATATGCTTAAGGTCAATCAGATAATGTTTTAGCAAATCAAGTTTTATTGCAATTAAGTCTTATGATATAAAAAGTGAATGCATAAAAAAGTGCATATTAATATAAAAAGCGTTAGTGCAAGAAGAATACATCTCCTTTTTTATACTTAGCAATGGTTATTTAAATTAAAATTAATAGCGGTGTATTGATTTTGTAGAAAAGAATGTAAAAATTATAGTGTTATATATACTTGCGGTCTATCAGATAATCTTTTAGCAAATAAAGTTTTATTGAAATTCAGTTTTATGATAAAAAAAGTAATTGCGTAACAAAGTGCATATTAATATAAAAGGCGTTTGTGGGAGCAGAATACATCTACCTTGTATACCTAGCAATTGTTATATAAATAAAAATTTGTTAGCGGTGAAATTAATTTGTTGAAAAGAATGTCGAAATTAAAGTGTTATATATGCATGAGGTCTTAGAGATAATCTTAAAGCACATCAAGTTTTATTAAAATTCAGTTTTATGATAAAAAAAAGTGAATGCGTGACAAAGTGCATATTTATGTGAATGGAGTTAGAGCGAGCAGAATATATCTACCTTCTAATACCTAGCTATTCTTATAAAAATTAAAGATTGTTAGCGGTGTATGGAATTTGTTGAAAAGAATGTAGAATTAAAAGTGTTGTATATGCTTAAGGTCAATCAGATAATCTTTTAGCAAATAAAGTTTTCTTGAAATTCATTTTTATGATAAAACAATTTATTGCGAAACAAAGTGCATATTACTATAAAAAGCGTTAGTGTGAGCAGAATATATCAATCTTCTTATACGTAGCTATTCTTATTAAATTTTAAAATTGTTAGCGGTGTATGTAATTTGTTTAAAAGTATGTAGAAATAAAAGTGTTTTATATGCTTAAGGTCAATCAGATAATGTTTTAGCAAATCAAGATTTATTGCAATTAAGTCTTATGATATAAAAGGTAGACGCGTAACAAAGTGCACATTAACATAAAATACGTTATAGCTAACAGAATATCTACCTTCTTATACCTAGCTATTCATATTAAAATTTAAAATTGTTAGAGGTTTATGGATTTTGTTGAAAAGAATGTGGAAAAAAAAGTTTTATATATGATTGAGGTCAAACAGATAATCTTTTAGCAAATCAAGATTTATTGAAATTCAGTTTTATGATAAAAAAAGTGAATTCGAACAAAGTGCATATTAATATAAAAAGCGTTAGTGCAAGCAGAATACATCTCCTTTTTTATACATAGCAATTGTTATTTAAATTAAAATTATTCGCGGTGTATTGAATTTGTAGAAAAAAATGTAAACATTATAGTGTTATATGTACTTGCGGTCTATCAGATAATCTTTTAGCAAATAAAGTTTTATTGAAATTCTGTTTAATGATATAAAAAGGGGATTCGTAACAAATAGCATATTAATATGAATGGAGTTAGAGCGAAATGAATATATCTACCTTTTTGTACCTAGCAATAGTTACCAAAATTAAAAATTGTTAGCAGTGTATTGAATTTGACGGAAATAATTTAAAAATTAAAGTTTTATTAATACTTGCGGTCTATCAGATAACCTTTTAGCAAAATCACGTTTTATTGAAATTCAGTTTTATGATAAAAAAGTTGATGCGTAATAAAGTGCATAATAATGTAAAAAGAGTTAGAGCGAACAAAATATGTCTACCTTCTTATACCTAGCTATTATTATTAAAATTAAAAATTGTTAGCGGTGTATGTAATTTGTTTAAAAGTATGTAGAAATAAAAGTGTTATATATGCTTAAGGTCATCAGATAATGTTTTAGCAAATCAAGATTTATTGCAAATAAGTCTTATGATATAAAAGGTAGACGCGTAACAAAGTGCACATTAACATAAAATACGTTATAGCTAACAGAATATATCTACCTTCTTATACCTAGCTATTCATATTAAAATTTAAAATTGTTAGAGGTTTATGGATTTTGTTTAAAAGAATGTAGAAATAAAAGTGTTATATATGCTTAAGGTCAATCAGATAATGTTTTAGCAATTCAAGATTTATTGAAATTCAGTTTTATGAGAAAAAAAGTGACTGCGAACAAAGTGCATATTAATATAAAAAGCGTTAGTGCAAGCAGAATAAATCTTTTTTTTATACATAGCAATTGTTATTTAAATTAAAATTATTCGCGGTGTATTGAATTTGTGGAAGAGAATGTAAAATTATAGTGTTATATATACTTGCCGTCTATCAGATAATCTTTTAGCAAATAAAGTTTTATTGAAATTCAGTTTAATGATATAAAAATTGAATGCGTAACAAATGGCATATTAATATAAATGGAGTTAAAGCGAACAGAATATATCTACCTTCTTATACCTAGCTATTCTTTAAAATTAAAAATTGTTAGCTGTGTATGTAATTTGTTTAAAAGAATGTAGAAATAAAAGTGTTACATATGCTTAAGGTCAATCAGATAATGTTTTAGCAAATCAAGTTTTCTTTAAATTCATTTTTTTGATAAAACAATTTATTGCGAAACAAAGTGAATATTAATATAAAAAACGTTAGTGTGAGCAGAATATATCTACCTTCTTATACGTAGCTATTCTTATTAAAATTAAAAATTGTTAGCGGTGTATGTAATTTGTTGAAAAGTATGTAAAAATAAAAGTGTTATATATGCTTAAGGTCAATCAGATAATGTTTTAGCAAATCAAGTTTTATTGCAATTAAGTCATATGATAAAGGTAGACGCGTAACAAAGTACACATTAATATAAAATGCGTTATAGCTAACAGAATATATCTACCTTCTTATACCTATCCATTCATATTAAAATTTAAAATTGTTAGCGGTTTATGGAATTTGTAGAAAAGAAAGTGGAAAAAAAAGGTTTTATATGATTGAGGTCAATCAGATAATCTTTTAGCAAATCAAGATTCATTGAAATTCAGTTTTATGATAAAAAATATGAATGCGAACAAAGTGCATATTAATATAAAAAGCGTTAGGGCAAGCAGAATACATCTCCTTTTTTATACATAGCAATTGTAATTTTAATTATAATTATTTGCGTTGTATTGAATTTGTAGAAAAGAATGTAAAAATTATAGTGTTATATATACTTGCGGTCTATCAGATAATCTTTTAGCAAATAATGTTTTATTGAAATTCAGTTTATGATAAAAAAAGTGATGCGTAACAAAGTGCATATTTATATGAAAGGAGTTAGAGCGAGCAGAATATATCTACCTTTTTATACCTAGCTATTCTTATTAAAATTAAAAATTGTTAGCGGTGTATGGAATTTGTTGAAAAGAATGTAGAAATAAAAGTGTTATATATGCTTGTGGTCAATCAGATAATGTTTTAGCAAATCAAGTTTCATTGAAATTCAGTCTTATAATATAAAAAGTGGATGCGTAAAAAAGTGCATATTAATATAAAAGGAGTTAGAGCGAACAGAATATAACAACCTTTTTGTACGTAGAATTTGTTATCTAAATTTAAAATTGTGAGCAGTGTTTTGAATTTGTTAAAAATAATTTAAAAATTAAAGTTTTATTTATACTTGCGATCTATCAAATAACCTTTTAGCAAAATCACGTTTTATTGAAATTCAGTTTTATGATAGAAAAGTGGATACGTAACAAAGTAAATAATTATTTAAAAGGAGTGAGAGCGAGCAGAATATATCTACGTTCTTATACGTAGCTATTCTTATTAAAATTAAAAATTGTTAGCGGTGTATGTAATTTGTTGAAAAGTATGTAAATAAAAGTGTTATATATGTTTAAGGTCAATCAGATAATGTTTTAGCAAATCAAGTTTTATTGCAATTATGTCTTATGATATAAAAGGTAGACGCGTAACAAAGTGTACATTAATATAAAATACGTTATAGCTAACAGAATATATCTACCTTCTTATACGTAGCTATTCATATTAAAATTTAAAATTGTTAGCGGTTTATGGAATTTGTTGAAAAGAATGTGGAAAAAAAAGTTTTATATATGATTGAGGTCAATCAGATAATCTTTTAGCAAATCAAGATTTATTGAAATTCAGTTTTATGATAAAAAAAAGTAAATGCGAACAAAGTGCATATTAATATAAAATGCGTTATAGCTAACAGAATATATCTACCTTCTTATACCTAGCTATTCATATTAAAATTTAAAATTGTTAGCGGTTTATGGAATTTGTAGAAAGGAATGTGGAAAAAAAGTTTTATATATGATTTAGGTCAATCAGATAATCTTTTAGCAAATCAAGATTTATTGAAATTCAGTTTTATGAGAAAAAAAGTGAATGCGAACAAAGTGCATATTAATATAAAAAGCGTTAGTGCAAGCAGAATACATCTCCTTTTTTATACATAGCAATTGTTATTTAAATTAAAATTATTCGCGGTGTATTGAATTTGTAGAAAAGAATGTAAAAATTATAGTGTTATATATACTTGCCGTCTATCAGATAATCTTTTAGCAAATAAAGTTTTATTGAAATTCAGTTTAATGATATAAAAATTGAATGCGTAACAAATGGCATATTAATATAAATGGAGTAGAGCGAACAGAATATATCTACCTTCTTATACCTAGCTATTCTTATTAAAATTAAAATTGTTAGCGGTGTATATAATTTGTTTAAAAGAATGTAGAAATTAAAGTGTTACATATGCTTAAGGTCAATCAGATAATGTTTTAGCAAATCAAGTTTTATTGCAATTAAGTCTTATGATATAAAAAGTGAATGCATAACAAAGTGCATATTAATATAAAAGGCGTTAGTGCAGGCAAATACATCTCCTTTTTTATACATAGCAATTGTATTTAAATTAAATTATTCGCGGTGTATTGAATTTTTAGAAAAGAATGTAAAAATTATAGTGTTTATATACTTGCGGTCTATCATATAATCTTTTAGCAAATAAAGTTTTATTGAAAACTCAGTTTTATGATAAAAAAGTAATTGCGTAACAAAGTGCATATTAATATAAAAGGCGTTTGTGGGAGCAGAATACATCTACCTTTTTTATACCTAGCAATTGTTATTTTAATTAAAATTTGTTAGCGATGAAATGAATTTGTTGAAAAGAATGTCTAAATTAAAGTGTTATATATGCATGAGGTCTTAGAGATAATCTTAAAGCACATCAAGTTTTATTAAAATTCAGTTTTATGATAAAAAAAGTTAATGCGTGACAAAGTGCATATTTATGTGAATGGATTTAGAGCGAGCAGAATATATCTACATTCTTATACCTAGCTATTCTTATTAAAATTAAAGATTGTTAGCGGTGTATGGTATTGTTGAAAAGAATGTAGAATTAAAAGTGTTATATATGCTTTTGGTCTATCTGATAATGTTTTAGCAAATCAAGTTTCATTGAAATTCAGTCTTATAATATAAAAAGTGGATGCGTAACAAAGTGCATATTATATAAAAGAAGTTAGAGCGAACAGAATATAACTACCTTTTTGTACCTAGCAATTGTTATCTAAATTTAAATTGTGAGCAGTGTTTTGAATTTGTTAGAAATAATTTTAAAATTAAAGTTTTATTTATACTTGCGATCTATCAAATAACCTTTTAACAAAATCACGTTTTATTGAAATTCAGTGTTATGATAGAAAAGTGGATGCGTAACAAAGTAACTATTAATTTAAAAGGAGTTAGAGCGAGCAGAATATATCTACCTTCCTATACCTAGCTACTCTTATTAAAATTAAAAATTGTTAGCAGTGTATGAAATTTTTTGAAAAGAATGTCAAGATTAAATTGTTATATGCATGAGGTCAATCAGATAATCTTTTAGCAAATAAAGTTTTCTTTAAATTATTTTTATGATAAAACAATTTATCGCGAAACAAAGTGCATATTAATATAAAAAACGTTAGTGTGAGCAGAATATATCTACCTTCTTATACGTAGCTATTCTTATTAAAATTAAAAATTGTTAGCGGTGTATGTAATTTGTTGAAAAGTATGTAAAAATAAAGTGCTATATATGCTTAAGGTCAATCAGATAATGTTTTAGCAAATCAAGTTCTCTTGCAATTAAGTCTTATGATATAAAAGGTAGACGCGTAACAAAGTGCACATTAATATAAAATGCGTTATAGCTAACAGAATATATCTACCTTCTCATACCTAGCCATTCATATTAAAATTTAAAATTGTTAGCGGTTTATGGAATTTGTAGAAAAGAATGTGGAAAAAAAAGTTTTATATATGATTGAGGTCAATCAGATAATCTTTTAGCAAATCAAGATTTATTGAAATTCAGTTTTATGATAAAAAAAAGTGAATGCGAACAAAGTGCATATTAATATAAAAGCGTTAGGGCAAGCAGAATACATCTCCTTTTTTATACATAGCAATTGTTATTTAAATTATAATTATTCGCGATGTATTGAATTTGTAGAAAAGAATGTAAAAATTATAGTGTTATATATTGGATTCGTGAAAAAATTGGGCCGTTGGACAGACTGGACAGGGACTCGAACCCGGATCCTCCGCTTTCCGGGCGAGTGCTCTTAACCATTGAGCTATCCAGGGCCCACCGTCCAATCTCCTCACGAATGCCTATTTAAGTGTTTGGCTTGAAGGTGCTCGCATCCCACACTCTACCCCCCGCAACTTTACATTCGACCCCGAATGTTCGTCATTAGATCTTTTTTCCAACGAACCGACAAACCACTGTTCCCAACCTCGATCTTTAATACAGGCTTCAACTATGCTGTATAACTTACACGAGGATGCTATTCCCAATACAACCCCGATCTTTAAAACAGACTTCAACTAATGCTGTATAACTTACACGAGGATGCTATTCCCAATACAACCTCGATCTTTAATACAGACTTAACCCACCAATGCTGTATAACTTACACGAGGATTGAACACCTCTTCCCTAGTTCCCAAGCTAACCGTTCGCGTCGCCACTGTACGTCCTATGTCGGCCTAACCTCTCTTTGATATATGTTCATTTTAATTATTTTTCATAAATTATTGCGCGGTCGTAGAAGTGTGACACAAAGCAAACCTCCATCCCGGACGAGCCCCCAATTTATAGGATTCGTGAAAAAATTGGGCCGTTGGACAGACTGGACCGGGACTCGAACCCGGATCTTCCGCTTTCCGGGCGACTGCTCTTAACCATTGAGCTATCCAGGGCCCACCGTCCAATCTCCTCACGAATGCCTATATAAGTGTTTGGCTTGGAGGTGCTCGCATCCCACATATACTTGCGGTCTATCAGATAATCTTTTAGCAAATAATGTTTTATTGAAATTCAGTTTAATGATATAAAAATGGGATGCGTAACAAATGGCATATTAATAAAATGGAGTTATAGCGAACAGAATATATCTACCTTTTTGTACCTAGCAATTGTACCTACATTAAAAATTGTTAGCAGTGTATTGAATTTGATGGAAATAATTTAAAAATTAAAGTTTTATTAATACTTGCGGTCTATCAGATAACCTTTTAGCAAAAATCACGTTTTATTGAAATTCAGTTTTATGATAAAAAAAAGTTGATGCGTAATAAAGTGCATAATAATAAAAAGAGTTAGAGCGAACAGATTATATCTACCTTCTTATACCTAGCATTCTTATTAAAATTAAAAATTGTTAGCGGTGTATGTAATTTGTTTAAAAAATATGTAGAAATAAAAGTGTTACATATGCTTAAGGTCAATCAGATAATGTTTTAGCAAATCAAGTTTCATTGAAATTCAGTCTTATAATATAAAAAGTGGATGCGTAACAAAGTGCATATTAATATAAAAGGTGTTAGAGCGAACAGAATATAACAACCTTTTTGTACGTAGAATTTGTTATCTAAATTTAAATTTGTGAGCAGTGTTTTGAATTTGTTAAAAATAATTTAAAAATTAAAGTTTTATTATACTTGCGATCTATCAAATAACCTTTTAGCAAAATCACGTTTTATTGAAATTCAGTTTTATGATAGAAAAGTGGATACGTAACAAAGTAAATATTAATTTAAAAGGAGTTAGAGCGAGCAGAATATATCTACCTTCTTATACGTAGCTATTCTTATTAAAATTAAAAATTGTTAGCGGTGTATGTAATTTGTTGAAAAGTATGTGGAAATAAAAGTGTTATATATGTTTAAGGTCAATCAGATAATGTTTTAGTAAATCAGATTTATTGAAATTCAGTTTTATGATAAAAAAAGTAAATGCGAACAAAGTGCATATTAATATAAAATGCGTTATAGCTAACAGATATATCTACCTTCTTATACCTAGCTATTCATATTAAAATTTAAAATTGTTAGCGGTTTATGGAATTTGTAGAAAGGAATGTGGAAAAAAAAGTTCTATATATGATTGAGGTCAATCAGATAATCTTTTAGCAAATCAAGATTTATTGAAATTCAGTTTATGAGAAAAAAAGTGAATGCGAACAAAGTGCATATTAATATAAAAAGCGTTAGTGCAAGCAGAATACATCTCTTTTTTATACATAGCAATTGTTATTTAAATTAAAATTATTCGCGGTGTGTGAATTTGTAGAAAAGAATGTAAAATTATAGTGTTATATATACTTGCCGTCTATCAGATAATCTTTTAGCAAATAAAGTTTATTTAAATTCAGTTTAATGATATAAAAATTGAATGCGTAACAAATGGCATATTAATATAAATGGAGTTAGAGCGAACAGAATATATCTACTTCTTATACCTAGCTATTCTTATTAAAATAAAAATTGTTAGCGGTGTATGTAATTTGTTTAAAAGAATGTAGAATAAAAGTATTACATATGTTTAAGGTCAATCAGATAATGTTTTCAAGTTTTATTGCAATTAAGTCTTATGATATAAAAGTGAATGCATAAAAAAGTGCATATTAATAAAAGGCGTTAGTGCAAGCAGAATACATCTCCTTTTTATCCATAGCAATTGTTATTTAAATTAAAATTTGTTAGCGGTGAAATGAATTTGTTGAAATGAATGTCGAAATTATAGTGTTATATAGCATGAGGTCTTAGAGATAATCCTAAAGCACATCAAGTTTTATTAAAATTCAGGTTTATGATAAAAAAAGTTAATCCGTGACAAAGTGCATATTTATGTGAATGGAGTTAGAGCGAGCAGAATATATCTACCTTCTTATACATAGCTATTCTTATTAAAATTAAAAATTGTTAGCGGTGTATGGAATTTGTTGAAAAGAATGTAGAAATAAAAGTGTTATATATGCTTGTGGTCAATTTGATAATGTTTAGCAAATCAAGTTTCATTGAAATTCAGTCTTATAATTTAAAAAGTGGATGCGTAACAAAGTGCATATTAATATAAAAGGAATTAGAGCGAACAGAATATAACTACCCTTTTTGTACCTAGCATTGTTATCTAAATTTAAAATTGTAAGCAGTGTTTTGAATTTGTTAAAAATAATTTAAAAATTAAAGTTTTATTTATACTTGCGATCTATCAAATACCTTTTAGAAAAGTCACGTTTTATTGAAATTCAGTTTTATGATAGAAAGTGGATGCGTAACAAAGTAAATATTAAGATAAAAGGAGTTAGAGCGAGCAGAATATATCTACCTTCCAATACTTAGCTACTCTTATTAAAATTAAAATTGTTAGCAGTGTATGGAATTTGTTGAAAAGAACGTCGAAATTAAATTGTTATATATGCATGAGGTCAATCAGATAATCTTGTAGCAAATAAAGTTTTCTTGAAATTCATTTTTATGATAAAACAATTTATTGCGAAACAAGTGCATATTAATATAAAAAGCGTAGTGTGAGCAGAATATATCTACCTTCTTATACGTAGCTATTCTTATTAAAATATAAAATTGGTAGCGGTGTATGTAATTTGTTGAAAAGTATGTAAAAATAAAAGTGTATATATGCTTAAGATCAATAAGATAATGTCTTAGCAAGTCAAGTTTTTTTGCAATTAAGTCTTATGATATAAAAGTAGACGCGTAACAATGTGCACATAAATATAAAATGCCTTATAGCTAACAGAATATATATACATTCTTATACCTAGCCATTCATATAAAATTTAAAATTGTTAGCGGTTTTTGGAATTTGTAGAAAAGAATGTAGAAAAAAAGTTTATATATGATTGAGGTCAATCAGATAATCTTTTAGCAAATCAAGATTTATTGAAATTCAGTTTTATGATAAAAAAAGTGAATGCGAACAAAGTGCATATTAATATAAAAAGCGTTTAATGCAAGCAGAATACATCTCCTTTTTTATACATAGCAATTGTTATTTAATTAAAATTATTCGCGGTGTATTGAATTTGTAGAAAAGAATGTAAAAACTATAGTGTTATATATACTTGCGGTCTATCTGATAATCTTTTAGCAAATAAAGTTTTATTGAAATTCAGTTTAATGATATAAAAAGGGGATGCGTAACAAATGGCATAATAATATAAATGGAGTTAGAGCGAACAGAATATATCTACCTTTTTGTACCTAGCAATAGTTACCAAAATTAAAAATTGTTAGCAGTGTATTGAATTTGATGGAAATAATTTAAAAATTAAAGTTTTATTAATATTTGCGGTCTATCAGATAACCTTTTAGCAAAATCACGTTTTATTGAAATTCAGTTTTATGATAAAAAAAAGTTGATGCGTAATAAAGTGCATAATGTAAAAAGAGTTAGAGCGAACAGAATATATCTACCTTTTTATACCTAGCTATTCTTATTAAAATTAAAAATTGTTAGCGGTGTATGTAATTTGTTTAAAAGAATGTAGAAATAAAAGTGTTATATATGCTTAAGGTCAATCAAATAATGTTTTAGAAAATAAAGTTTTATTGCAATTAAGTCTTATGATATAAAAAGTGAATGTATAGCAAAGTGCATATTATTATAAAAAGAGTTAGTGCAAGCAGAACACATCTGCTTTTTTATACATAGCAATTGTTATTAAAATTAAAATATTAGCGGTGTTGAATTTGTAGAAAAGAATGTAATATTATAGTGTTATATATACTTGAGGTATATCAGATAATCTTTTAGCAAATAAAGTTTTATTGAAATTCAGTTTTATGATAAAAAATGTAATTGCGTAACAAAGTTCATATTATTATAAAAGGCGTTTGTGGGAGTAGAATACATCTACCTTTTTATACCTAGCAATTGTTATTTAAATTAAAATTATTAGCGGTGTATTGAATTTGTAGAAAGGAATTTAAATATTATAGTGTTATATATACTTGCGGGCTATCAGATAATCTTTTAGCAAATAAAGTTTTATTGAAATTCAGTTTTATGATAAAAAATGTAATTGCGTAACAAAGTGCATATTAATATAAAAGGCGTTTGTGGGAGCAGAATACATCTACCTTTATAACTAGCAATTGTTATTTAAATTAAAATTTGTTAGCGGTGAAATTAATTTGTTGAAAAGAATGTCGAAATTAAAGTGTTATATATGCATGAGGTCTTAGAGATAATCTTAAAGCACATCAAGTTTTATTAACATTCACTTTTATGATAAAAAAAGTGAATGCGTGACAAAGTGCATATTTATGTGAATGGAGTTAAAGCGAGCAGAATATATCTACCTTCTTAACCTAGCTATTCTTATTAAAATTAAAGATTGTTAGCGGTGTATGGAATTTGTTGAAAAATGTAGAATTAAAAGTGTTATATATGCTTGCGGTCTATCAGATATCTTCTAGCAAATAAAGTTTTATTAAAATTCAGTTTAATGATATAAAAAGGGGATGCGTAACAAATGGCATATAATATAAATCGAGTTAGAGCGAACAGAATATAACTACCATTTGTACCTAGCAATTGTTACCTAAAATTAAAAATTGTTAGCAGTGTATTGAATTTGATGGAAATAATTTAGGAATTAAAGTGTCATTAATACTTGCGGTCTATCAGATAACCTATTAGCAAAATCACGTTTTATTGAAATTCAGTTTTATGATAAAAAAGTTGATGCGTAAAAAGTGCATAATAACGTAAAAGAGTTAGAGCGAACAGAATATATCTACCTTCTTATACCTAGCATTTATTAAAATTAAAGATTGTTAGCAGTGTATGGAATTTGTTGAAAAGTATGTAGAAATAAAGTGTTATATATGCTTAATGTCAATCAGATAATTTTACCAAATCAAGTTTTATTGCAATTAAGTCTTATGATATAAAGGGTAGACGCGTAACAAAGTGCACATTAATATAAAATGCGTTATAGCTAACAGAATATATCTACCTTCTATACCTAGCTATTCATTAAAATTTAAAATTGTAAGCGGTTTTTGAAGTTGTTTGAAGAGAATGTGGAAAAAAAAGTGTTATATTGCTTAAGGTCATCAGACAATGTTTTAGCAAGTCAAGTTTTTTTGCAATTAAGTCTTATGATATAAAAAAAAGGCGTAACAAAGTGCACTTTAATAGAAATGCCTTATAGCTAACAGAATATATCTACCTTCTTATACCTAGCCATTCATATTAAAATTTAAAATTGTTAGCGGTTTATGGAATTTGTAGAAAAGAATGTAGAAATTAAAGTTTTTATATGATTGAGGTCAATCAGATAATCTTTTAGCAAATCAGATTTATTGAAATTCAGTTTTATGATAAAAAATGTGAATGCGAACAAAGTGCATATTAATATAAAAAGCGTTAGTGCAAGCAGAATACATCTCCTTTTTATACATAGCAATTGTTATTTAAATTAAAATTATTCGCGGTGTATTGAATTTGTTTAAAAGAATGCAAAAATTATAGTTATATATGCTTGCGGTCTATCAGATAATCTTTTAGCAAATCTAGTTTTATTGATATTTAGTTTTATGATATAAAATGTGGATGCGTAACAAAAGTGCGTATATATATAAAAGGCGTTTGTGGGAGCAGATACATCTACCTTTTTATACCTAGCAATTGTTTCCTAAATTTAAAATTGTAAGCAGTGTATTGAATTTGTTGAAAATAATTTAAAAATTAAAGTTTTATTAATACTTGCGGTCTATCTGATAACCTTTTAGCAAAATCACGTTTTATTGAAATTCAGTCTTATGACAAAAAAGTTGATGCGTAACAAAGTGCATAATAATGTAAAAAGTGTTAAAGCGAACAGAAATATCTACTTTTTCAAAACTAGCTATTCATATTAAATTTAAAATTGTTAGGGGTGTATGGAATTTGTTGAAAAGAATGTAGAAATTAAAGTTTTATATATGCTTAAGGTCAATCAGATAATGTTTTAGCAAATCAAGTATGTGTCAATTCAGTCTTATGATAGAAAAGTAGATTCGTAACAAAGTGCATATTAATATAAAATGGCGTTATAGATAACAGAGTATATCACCGCTTATACCTAGCTATTCATATTAAAATTGAATATTGTTAGCGATGATGGAATTGTTGAAAAGAAGTAGAAATTAAAGTTTTAGATATGATTGAGGTCAATATACAGATAATCTTTTAGTCAAGCAAGTTTTATTAAAATTCAGTTTATGACAAAAAAAGTGATTGCATAACTACGTACATATTAATATAAGACGTTTGTGCAAGTTGAATACAACTACCTTTTTATACCTAGCATTGTTATTTAAATTAATAATTATTAGTGGTGTAATAAAATTGTAGAAAAGAATTTAAATATTATAGTGTTATATTGCGTCGGTCTATCAGATATCTCTTAAAGCATATTCTAATGAAGAAATTCAGTTTTATGATAAAAAAAGTGAAAGCATAACAAAGTGCATATTAATATAAGAAGATTAGTGCGAATAATACATCTACTTTCTCCATACCTAGCAATTGTTACTTAAATTAAAAAGTTGAGCGGGAAAGAATTGTGAAGAAAGAATGTAAAAATTATATTGTTATAGGCTTGGAGTCAACAGAATCTTAGCAAATCAAGTTTATTGCATTGAGTTTTATGATCAAAAAAAGTGGAAGCGTAACAAAGTGCATATAATATAAAAAGAGTTAGTGCGAAATAATACATCTAAGTTTTTATACCTAGCAATTGTTAGTTAAATTAAAAAATGGGTAGGGGTGTAAATTTTGTTGTAAAGAATGTAAACTTATATTGTTAGGCTTGAGGTCAATCAGTAATCTTTTAGCAAATCCAGTTTTCGTTGAAATTGCGTTTATTGTAAAAAAAGCTGAATGCATAACAAATGCCTTAATATTAAAAAGAGTTGGTGCGAACAGAATACATCTACTTTTATCCCCAACAATTGTTATTTAAATTAAATTGTTTGTGTAATGAATTGTTGAAAGAATGTCGATTAGTGCGATATGCTTGGGTCATATAGATAATCTTTTAGCACAAAAACTCTTATTGAAATTCAGTTTTATGATATAAAAGTGAATGCGTAACAAAGTGCATAATATTAAATTAGTTAGAGCGAACAGAACTATCTACCTGCTCTTATACCTAGCTATTCCTATTTAAATTAAAATAGTTAGCAGTGTATTCAGTTTGTTGAAAAGAATGTAATAATACAACTGTTATGTAGGCTGAGGTCAATCAGAGATGTGTTATGCAAAATCACTTTTTATTGCAATTCAGTTTTATGATAAAAAAGTGTATACGTAACAAAGTGCATATAAAAAAAAAGGCTTTAGTGCGAGAAGAATACATCTCCCTTTTTATATCGCAATTGTTATTAAATAAAATAATATTAGCGGTGTATTAACTTTGTTGAAAAGAATGTAAAAATAAAGTCTAATTTATGCTTAAGTTCAATCAGATAATCTTTAAGCATATCAAGTTTATTAAAATTCAGTTTTATGAAAAGAAATGTGAATGCGTAACAAAGTGCATTTAAATATAAAAGCGTTCGTGTGAGCAGAATAGTCTACATTTTATTCTAGCAATTGTTATTTAAATTAAAAAATTGGAGCGGAGTAATGATTTTGTGGAAAAGATGTAGAAATTAAAGTGTTTATATGCTTGAGGTCAATCAGATAATCTTTTAGCAAATCAATTTATAAAATTCAGTTTTATGATAAAAAAAAGTGAATGCGTAACAAGTGCATTAATATAAAAGGCTTAGTGCGAGAAGCAAACATCTACCTTTTTATACCTAGTAATTGTTTATTTAAATTAAAAATTGTTAGCGGGTATTGAATTTTTTAAAAAGAATGTAAAAATTAAAGTGTTATATATACTTGCGGTCTATCCGATAACCTTTTAGCAAATCACTTTTACTGAGATTCAGTTTATGATAAAAAAAGTGGATACGTAACAATGTGCATATTAATATAAAGGCTTTAGTGTGAGCAGAACAATCTACCTTTTTATACCTAGCAATTGTTATTTAAATTAAAATTGTTAGCGGTGTATGCTATTCGTTGAAAGAATGTAGAAATTAAAGTGTTTATATATTCTTGCGGTCTATCAGATAATCTCTTAACAAATCAAGATTATTTTAATTCAGTTTTATGATAAAAAAAGTGGATACGTAACAAAGTGCATATTAATAAAAAAGGCGTGAGTGCGTGCAGAATACATCTACTTTTAAAACCCTAGCAATTGTTTTTAAAATTAAAAATGTTAGCGGTATATTGAATTTGTCGGAAATAATTAAAAAATGAAAGTTTTATATGCTTGCGGTCTATCGGTAATTTTAAGCATATCAAGTTTTATTAAAACTCAGTTTTATGATGAAAAAAGTGAATGCGTAACAAAGTGCATATTAATATAAAAGGCGTTAGTGCGAGAAGAATACATCTAGCCTCTTCTACCTAGCCATTGATATTTTAATTAAAAATTTAGCGGAGTATTGAATTTGTTAAAAGAATGTAAAAATTATAGTTTTTTATATGATTGCGGTCTATCAGATTACCTTTTGGAAAATGAAGTTTTATTGAAATTCAGTTTGTGTTAAAAAAGTGGATGAGTAACAAAGTGCATATAAATATAAAAAGTGTTAGTGCGAGCAGAATACATCTACCTTTATACCTAGCTATTCTTATTTAAATTAAAAATTGTTAGAGTAGAATTTAATTTGTTTAAATGAATTTAAAAATAAGTTATATGTATGCTTCTGTTCTATCACATAATCTTTTAGCAAATCAGGTTTTATTGAAATTTAGTTTAATTATAAATTAGTAAATGCGTAACAAGGTGCATATTAATATATAAAGCGTTAGTGCAAATTAAAAATACAAAAAACTTTTTATACACAGCTATTATTTATTAGATTAAAAATTGTTAGAATTGTATTGAATTTTTTTAAAAGAATCTAAAACTATAGTGTTATTTATTCTTGCAGTCTATCAGATAATCTTTTAGTAAATTAGGTTTTCTTTGAATTTTGGTTTTAA
>NW_025113141.1:0-48545 GCF_010416935.1 Polistes fuscatus | reverse complement strand
TTTTTTTATGCTTACGATCTATCGATAATACTTTAGCAAATCAAGTTTGTTTAAATTAGATTTTTATAAAATAAGTGAACTCGTAAAAAAGTGCATAATAATATAAAAAGCTTTTGCTTTGAAAACAAAAAACTATTTATCAAAAGCATTGTTTAAATTTAAAATAAACTTAAGTGGTAATTATGCTTGCAGTCCATCAGATAATCTTTTAGTAAATCAAGTTTTTCAGAATATTATAATATAAAAAAAAAGAATGCGTTAAAAATTGCATATTAATATATAAAGCGATAGTACGAGAAGAATATAACAAACTTTTTATATACAGTCATTGTTTTTTAAATTAAAAAGTGTTAACGGTGTATTAAATGTTTTAAATAGAGTGTATAAATTAAATATTATTTATGCTTGCAGTCTATTAGGTAATAATTTAACAAATAAAGTTTGTTTTTAAATTAGTTTATTATAAAATGTTAATGCGTAACAAAGTGCATATAAATATAAAGCGTAAGTGCGAGCTGAATACAACAAACTTTTTATACCCAACTATTGTTTTTTAAATTAAAAAGTGTTAACGGTGTATTGAATGTGTTGAATAGAGTGTATAAATTAAAGCATTAAATATGCTTGCGGACTATCAGATAATACTTTAACAAATCATGTTTGTTTTTAATTTTGTTTATTATAAAAAATGTTAATGCGTAACAAAGTGCATATAAATATATAAAGCGTAAGTGCGAGCTGAATACAACAAACTTTTTATACCCAACTATTGTTTTTTTAAATTAAAAAGTGTTAACGGTGTATTGAATGTGTTGAATAGAGTGTATAAATTAAAGCATTAAATATGCTTGCGGACTATCAGATAATACTTTAACAAATCATGTTTGTTTTTAATTTAGTTTTTTATAAAAAAGTTAATGCGTAACAAAGTGCATATTAATATAAAAAGCGTAAGTGCGAGCTGAATACAACAAATTTTTTATACACAGCCATTGTCTTTTAAAATTAAAATTGTTTACAATATATTGAATCTGTTGAAAAGAATGTATAAATTAAAGTGTTATTTATATTTGCGGTCTATTAGTTAATACTTTAGCTAATCAAGTTTGTTTTAAATCAAGTTTTTTCCTAAAAAAAGTGAATGCGGAACAAAGTGCATAATAATATATTAAGCATTAGTGCGAGCTTAATTCAACAGACTTTATATACACAGCCATTTTCTTTAAAATAAAATTTGTTAACAATATATTGAATTTGTTGAAAAGAATGTATAAATTAAAGTGTTATTTATACTTGCGGTCAATAAGATAATACTTCAGCTAATCAAGTTTGTTTTAAATTAAGTTTTTTCCTAAAAAAAATTAATGCGTAACAAAGTGCATTTTAATATATAAAGCGTTAGTGCGAGTTAAATACAACTAACTTTTTCTACCCAGCTATTGTTTTTTAAATAAAAAAGTGTAAACAGTAAATAAAATGTGTTGAATAGAGTATATAAATTATACTGTTATTTATGCTTGCGGTCTATCAGATAATCTTTTAAAAATCATTTGTATTAGAATTTTGGTTTAATTATAAAAAAGGGAATGCGTAACAAAGTGCACGTTAATATACAAAGCGTTTGTGCGTGTTAAATGCAACATACTTTTTATACACTGTAATTGTTGTTTAAAATAAAAATTGTTTACAATGTATTAAATTTGTTGAAAGTTTAGTAAAAAATTAGGTTTTATTTATTCTTGCGTTCTATTAGATAATCTTTTAGAAAATAATTTTTTTTTGAAATTTTGTTTAATGATAAAAAAAGTGAATGCGTAAAAAAGTGCATGTTAATATAAAAAGCGTTAGTTCGAGCAGAATACATCTACCTTTTTAATATAGCAATTGTTATATAAAAAAAAATTGTAAGCGGTGTGTTGAATTTGTTGAAAAGAAGGTAAAAATATTAATGTTATTTATGCTTGCGGTCTATCAGATAATCTTTTAAAAAATAAAGTTTTTCTGAATATTAGATTTTTTTAAAAAAAGTGAAGGCCTAACAAAGTGCATATTAAGAAAAATAGCGTTAGTGCGAGTTAATTACAACTAACTTTTTATAAACAGCTATTGTTTTTTTAATAAGAAAGTGTTAGCGGTGTATTGAATGTGTTGAATAGAGTGTACAAATTTAAGTTTTTTCATGATTGAGGTCTATCAGTTCATCGTTTGGAAATGCAAGATTTATGGAATTTTTAGTTTAATTATGAATATTCAATGAGTTTCAAGGTTCATAATATTATAAGAAACGTTAGTGATACCAAATTAAAGTTATCTTTCTCTGATAATCTATTTTAGTTTTTTAATAATCGCCTTTACGACTAAATGATAAATTTATAAAAAGTGTAAACCTACAAATTTTTTATCCTTGCTGCCTATTTTATAAATTATTAGTAAATAAAGTTTTTTTGAAATTTAGTTTTATGATAAAAAAAGCGAATGAGTAAAAAAGTGCATATTAATATAAAAGGCGTTAGTGCGGGAAGAATTCATCTACCTTTATATTCCTAGCTTCTGATATTTAAATTAAAAATTTTAGCGGTGTATTGAAATTGTTTAAAAGAATGTATATATTAAAGTGTTATTTTAGCTTGCGGTTTATCAGATAATACTTTAGCAAATAAAGTTTTTTGAAATTTAGTTTTTTTTTAAAAAAAAGTGAATACGTAAAAAAATGCATAATTTTATAAAAGTCGTTAGTGCGAGTTGAATAAAACTAACTTTTTATACACTGCTATTGTTTTTTAAATTAAAAAGTGTTAGCAGTGTATTGAATCTGTTGAATAGAGTGTACAAATCTAAGTGTTATTTATGCTTGCGGTCTATAAGATAATCCTTTAGCAAATCAAGTTTTTTTTAAATTTAGTTTTATTACGAAAAAAGTTAATTTGTAAAAAAAACATATTAATAAATTAAGGGTTTGTGCGAGTTGAATACAACAAAATTTTTATACAAAGGCATTGTTTTCTAAATTTAAAATAGTTAGCGGTGTATTAAATTTTGTGAAAAGAATCTATAAACTTAATTGTTAATTATGCTTGCTGTCTATCAGATAATCTTTTAGAAAATCAAGTGTTTTTAAATTTTGGTTTAATTGTCACAAAAGGGAATGCGTAACAAAGTTCCTGTTAATATACAAAGCATTAGTGCGTGTTGAATACAACAAACTTTTTATACAGTGTCATTGTTTTTTAAATTGAAAAGTTTTAGCAGAGTATTGAATGTGTTGAATAGAGTGTATAAATTAAAGTGCTATTTATGCATGCGTTCTATCAGATAATAATTTAGCAAATCAAGTTTTTTTGATATTTAGTTTTATTATAAAAAAAGTGAATGAGTATATAAGTGCATAATAATATATAAAGCGTTAGTGCGAGCTGAATACAACAAATTTTTTATACAGAGCCATTGTCTTTTAAAATAAAAATTGCTAACAATATATTGAATTTGTTGGAAATAATGTAAAATTTAAAGTTTTATTTATGTTTGCGGTCAATCAGATAACATTTTATCAAATCTAGTTTTTTTAAAGTTTTGTTTAATTTTAAAAAAAGTGAATGCGTAGCAAAGCGCATATTAAGATAAAAAGCGTTAGTGCGAGTTAAATTCAAGAAACTTTTTATACACAGCTATTGTTTTTTAAATAAAAAATAGTTTGCGTTGTATTGAATTTGTTGAAAAGAATGTACATATTTTAGTGTTATTTATGTTTGCGGTCTATCACAAAATATTTTAGTGAATCAAGTTTTTTAGAATTTTGTTATTAATATGAAAAAAGGGAATGCGTAAAAAAGTGCACGGTAATATACAAATCTTTAGTGCGTGTTGAATACAACAAACTTTTTTTAAACAGCCATTGTTTTTTAAATTATAAAGCTTTAGCAAAGTATTAAATGTGTTGAATAGAGTGTATACATTAAAGTTTTATATATGCTTGCGGTCTATCAGATAATTTTTTAGGAAGTCAAGTTTTTTTGATATTTAGTTTTAGTATAAAAAAAGGGAATGAGTTAATAAGTGCATAATAATATACAAAGCTTTAGTGCGAGTTGAATACAACTAACTATTTATACACAGCAAATTTTTTTTTAAATTAAAAAGTGTTTGCAGTGTATTAAATGTGTTGAATAAAGTGTTCAAATCTAAGTTTTTTCATGATTGCGGTCTATCAGTTAATCGTTAGGAAATGCAAGATTTTTGGAATTTCAGTTGTATTCTGAAAATTTAATGCGCTTCAAAGTTCTTAATATTATAAGAAATGTTAGGGCCAGCACTTTAAAGTTATCTTTCTATGTTTATCTATTTTTGTTTTTTAATAATAGCCTTAACGACTTATTGATATTTTTGAAAAAATTGTAAATTTAAGAATTTTTTATCCTTGCTGCCTATTTTATAATTTATTATCAAATACAGTTTTTTTGAAATTCAGTTTTATGATAAAAAAAGTGAATGCGTAAAAAAGTGTATATCAATATAAAAGGCGTTAGTGCGGGAAGAATACATCTACCTATTTATTCCTAGCTTATGTTATTCAAATTAAACATTTTAGCGGTGTATTGAAATTGTTTAAAAGAAAGTATATATTAAAGTTTTATTTTAGCTTACGTTCTATCTGATAATTCTTTAGAAAATCAAGTTTTTTTAAAATTTAGTTTTTTATTAAACAAGTTAATGCGTAACAGAGTGAATATTAATATATAAAGCGTAAGTGCGTGTTGAATACAACAAACTTTTTATACCCAGCTACTGTTTTTTAAATTAAAAATGTTATCAGTGTATTGAATCTGTTGAATAGAGAGTACAAATCTAAGTGTTAATTATGCTTGCAGTCTATCAGATAATCCTTTAGCAAATCAAGTTTTTTTAAAATTAAGTTTTATTACGAAAAAAGTTAATTTGTAAAAAAGAGCATAATAATAAATTAAGGGTTTGTGCGAGTTGAATACAACAAAATTTTTATACAAAGGCATTGTTTTTTAAATTAAAAATAGTTAGCGGTGTATTAAATTTGGTGAAAAGAATCTATAAACTTAAGTGTTAATTACGCTTGCTGTCTATCAGATAATCTTTTAGAAAATCAAGTGTTTTTAAATTTTGTTTTAATTGTCACAAAAGGGAATGCGTAACAAAGTGCCCGTTAATATACAAAGCGTTAGTGCGTGTTGAATACAACAAACCTTTTATACAGTGTCATTGTTTTTTAAATTAAAAAGTGTTAGCAGAGTATTGAATGTGTTGAATAGAGTGTATAAATTAAAGTGCTATTTATGCATGCGTTCTATCAGATAATAATTTAGCAAATCAAGTTTTTTTGATATTTAGATTTATTATAAAAAAAGTGAATGAGTATATAAGTGCATAATTTTATATAAAGCGTTAGTGCGAGCTGAATACAACAAACTTTATATACAGAGCCATTGTCTTTTAAAATGAAAATTGTTAACAATATATTGAATTTGTTGGAAATAATGTAAAATTTAAAGTTTTATTTATGTTTGCGGTCAATCAGAGACATTTTATCAAATCAAGTTTTTTTAAAGTTTTGTTTTATTTTAAAAAAAGTGAATGCGTAGCAAAGCGCATATTAAGATAAAAAGCGTTAGTGCGAGTTAAATTCAAGAAACTTTTTATACACAGCTATTGTTTTTTAAATAAAAAATAGTTTGCGTTGTATTGAATTTGTTGAAAAGAATGTACATATTTTAGTGTTATTTATGTTTGCGGTCTATCACAAAATCTTTTAGTAAATCAAGTTTTTTAGAATTTTGTTATTAATATGAAAAAAGGGAATGCGTAAAAAAGTGCACGGTAATATACAAATCTTTAGTGCGTGTTGAATACAACAAACTTTTTTTAAACTGCCATTGTTTTTTAAATTAAAAGTGTTAGCAAAGTATTGAATGTGTTGAATAGAGTGTATACATTAAAGTTTTATATATGCTTGCGGTCTATCAGATAATCTTTTAGGAAGTCCAGTTTTTTTGATATTTAGTTTTAGTATAAAAAAAGGGAATAAGTAAATAAGTGCATAATAATATACAAAGCTTTAGTGCGAGTTGAATACAACTAACTTTTTATACACAGCAAATTTTTTTTTAAATTAAAAAGTGTTTGCAGTGTATTAAATGTGTTGAATAAAGTGTACAAATCTAAGTTTTTTCATGATTGCGGTCTATCAGTTAATCGTTAGGAAATGCAAGATTTTTGGAATTTCAGTTGTATTCTGAAAATTTAATGCGCTACAAAGTTCTTAATATTATAAGAAATGTTAGGGCCAGCACCTTAAAGTTATCTTTCTATGAATATCTATTTTTGTTTTTTAATAATAGCCTTAACGACTTATTGATATTTTAGAAAAAAGTGTAAATTTAAGAATTTTTTATCCTTGCTGCCTATTTTATAATTTATTATCAAATACAGTTTTTTTGAAATTCAGTTTTATGATAAAAAAAGTGAATGCGTAAAAAAGTGTATATCAATATAAAAGGCGTTAGTGCGGGAAGAATACATCTACCTTTTTATTCCTAGCTTATGTTATTCAAATTAAAAATTTTAGCGGTGTATTGAAATTGTTTAAAAGAAAGTATATATTAAAGTGTTATTTAAGCTTGCGTTCTATCTGATAATTCTTTAGAAAATCAAGTTTTTTTAAAATTTAGTGTTTTATTAAAAAAGTTAATGCGTAACAAAGTGAATATTAATATATAAAGCGTAAGTGCGTGTTGAATACAACAAACTTTTTATACCCAGCTACTGTTTTTTAAATTAAAAATGTTATCAGTGTATTGAATCTGTTGAATAGAGAGTACAAATCTAAGTGTTAATTATGCTTGCAGTCTATCAGATAATCTTTTAGTAAATCAATTTTTTAGAATTTTGGTATTAATATAAAAAAAGGGAATGCGTAAAAAACTACACGTTAATATTCAAAACGTTAGTGCGTGTTGAATACAACAAACTTTTTATATCCTGTCAATCTTTTTTAAATTAAAAAGTGTTAGCAGTGTATTGAATATGTTGAATAAAGTTTATAAATGAAAGTGCTATTTATGCTTGCTGTCCATCAGATAATACTTTAGCAAATCAAGTTTGTTTTAAATATAGTTTTTTATAAAAAAAGTGAATGCGTTACAAAGTTTCTCTTAATATATGAAGCGATAGTGCAATGTACATAAAAATAACTTTTTAATCGTAGCTATTGTTTTTTATATTAAAAAGTGTTAGCAGTTTATTGAATGTGTTGAATAGAGTTTATAAATTATTGTGTTATTAATGCTTGCGGTCTATCAGATAATACTTTAGCAAATCAAGTTTTTTTAAATTTTGTTTTTTTATAAAAAAAAGTGAATTCGTAAAAAAGAGCATAATTATATATAAAGCCTTTTTGCGAGTTGAATACAACAAACTTTTTATACAAAGGATTTGTTTTTTAAATTTAATATAGTTAGCGGTGTATTAAATTATGTGAAAACAATCTATAAACTTAAGTGTTTATTATGCTTGTGTTAAATGAGATAATATTTTGAAAAATTAGGTTTTTTTGAAATTAACATGTATTATATAAAAAGATAATGGGTAACAAAGTGCATATTAATATATAAAGCGTTAGTGCGAGCCTAATACAATAGACTTTATATACACAGTCATTGTCTTTAACCCTTTAACTTACAAAGACGCCTCAGAGGCGTCACAAGGTTATCGGACCAAAAACGGATAAGACGCCTCAGAGGCGTCGCAAGGTTATCGGACCAAAAACGAATAAGACGCCTCAGAGGCGTCGCAAGGTTTTGGGGCCAAATACGAATAAGACGCCTAAGAGGCGTCGTAAGTCTACCGGGCGAAAAAAACAAAACATTTAAGCATATTGTTTGGGCGGCCGTTCCAAATATGAATGTAAGAATATTTTTCGTAACTCTAGTTTTAAACTTTCTTACTCTGATATTCTTACTCTCTACCTTGATTCTTTTCCCTCTTCACCCTTATACTCTGTTACTGTGTAATAAAGGTAAAAAATTTTTATTTGCAGCTTACATGAAGTGAAGAATATTTGTCGGATCGATTTGAAATTTTCAGAGAATATACTTAATATATGTACATTCCGGAAATGAAAAAAACAAAAATCGATTTTTTTAAAATTCTAACTGCGTATAATCCTTTAAAATAAAAATGTTATTAATAATGGATTATTCAATTTGACACAATAAGTTTTTTTTTGTTTAATAACCAACTGACCGTAATTATTTATCAAACATCTTGCGAAGTTAATTGTACCGCGCACGTGTATATACCAATCATAGGAAGTTTGAGATTAGTACAGTTTCGAGCGCTGAGCCAAGCTTGTGTTTATGTCGCTGCGCGCGACCGACTGGTGTCGCTTTAGGCCCGCACAGTTGGAAATTCGATCGTAAAGGAAAAGGGTTAAAAATAAAAATTGTTAACAATATATTGAATTTCTTGAAAAGAATGTATAAATTAAAGTGTTATTTATTCTTGTGGTCTTTCAGATAATCCTTTAGCATATCAAGTTTTTTTTAAATTTAGTTTTATTATAAAAAAAGTGAATTCGTAAAAAATTGCATAATAATATATAAAAGGTTTTTGCGAGTTGAATACAACGAACTTTTTATACAAAGGCATTGTTATTAAATTTAAAATAGTTAGTGGTTTATTAAATTTAGTAAAAAGAATCTATAAGCTTAAGTGTTAATTATGCTTGCTGTCTATCAGATAATCTTTTAGAAAATCAAATGTTTTTAAATTTTGGTTTAATTGTCACAAAAGGAAATGCGTAAAAATGTGCACGTTAATATACAAAACGTTAGTGCGTGTTGAATACAAAAAACTTTTTATACACTGTAATTGTTTCTTAAATTAAAAAGTTTTTGCAGAGTATTGAATGTGTTGAATAGATTGTATAAATTAAAGTACCATTTTTGCATCCGGTCTATCAGATAATAATTTAGCAAATCAAGTTTTTTTAATATTTAGTTTTATTATAATAAAAGTAAATGCGTAACAAAGCGCAAATTAAGATAAGAAGCGTTAGTGCGAGTTGAATACAACAAACTTTTTATACAAAGGAACTGTTTTTTACATTTAAAATAATTAGCGGTGTATTAAGTTTGGTGAAACGAATCTATAAACTTAAGTGTTTATTATGCTTGCTGTCTATCAGATAATCTTTTAACAAATCAAGTTTTTTTAAAATTTAGTTTTAATATAAAAAAAGTGAATTCTTAAAAAAGAGCATAATAATATATAAAAGGTTTTTGCAAGTTGAATACAACAAACTTTTTATACTCAGCTAATGTCTTTTAAAATAAAAATTATTAACAATATATTGAATTTGTGGAAAAGAATGTATAAAATAAAGTGTTATTTATGCTTGCGGTCTATCAGATAATACTTTAGAAAATCAAGTCTTTTTCAAATTTAGTTTTTTTTATAAAAAATGTGAATGCGTAAAAAAGTGCATATTAATATATAAAGCGATAGATCGAGTTAAATACAACAAATTTATTATACAAAGCATTTGTTTTTTAACTTAAAAATAGTTAGCAATATATATTGAATTTGGTAAAAAGAATCTTACAAATTTATGCTTTATTTATGCTTGCAGTCTATCAGATAATCTTTTAGCAAATCGTGTTTTTTTGATATATAGTTTTATTTTAAAAAAGTGAATGTGTAAATATGTACATATTATTATATAAAGTGTTTGTGCGAGCAGAATACAAGAAACTTTTTATACACAGCCATTGTTTTTTAAAATAAAAATTGTTAACAATATATTGAATTTGTTGAAAAGAATGTATAAACTAAAGTGTTATTTACACTTGCGGTATAACAGATAATCTTATAAAAATCAACTTATTCTGAATTTTAGTTTTATTATAAAAAAAGTGAATGAGTTAGAAAGTGCATATTAATATAGAAAGCGGTTTTGCGAGTTGATTACAAGAAACCTTTTTACACAGCTACTATTTTTTAAATTCAAAAATTTTAGCGGTGTATTTAATTTTTTGAAACGGATCTATAAACTTAAGTGTTAATTATGCTTGCCTTTAATCAGATAATACTTTAGCAAATCATGTTTTTTTAAATTTAGTTTTTTATAAAAAAGTGAATGCGTTACAATGTGCATATTAATATATAAAGCGTTAGTGCGAGGTAAATACAAGTAACTTTTTATACCCAGCTATTGTTTTTTAAATTTAAAATAGTTAGCAGTGTATAAAATTTGTTGAGAAGAATCTACAAAATTCGGTGTTAATTAATCTTGCTATCTTTCAGATAATCTTTTAGAAAATAAAGTTTTTCTGAACTTTAGTTTTTTTATAATAAAGTGAATGCGTAACAATGTGCATATTAAGATAAGAAGCGTTAGTTCGAATTAAATACAACTAACTTTTTATACACAGCTATTGTTTTTTAAATTAAAAAGTGTTAGCGGTTTATTGAATCTGTTGAATATAGAGTACAAATCAAAGTGTTATTTATGCTTGTGGTCTTTCTGATAATCCTTTAGCATATCCAGTTTTTTTAAAATTTAGTTTTATTTTAAAAGAAGTGAATTTTTAAAAATGAGCATAATAATATACAAAGGGTTCTTGCGAGTCGAATACAACAAACTTTTTATACAAATGCATTGTTTTTTAAATTTAAAATAGTTAGCGGTATATTAAATTTGGTGAAAAAAATCTATTAACTTAAGTGTTAACTATGCTTGCTGTCTATCATACAATGTTTTTGAATATCAAGTGTTTTTGAATTATAGTTTAGTTTTCACAAAAGGGAAGGCGTATCAAAGTGCACGTTAATATACAAAGCGTTAGTGCGTGTTGAGTACAACAAACTTTTTATACACTGTCATTGTTTCTTAAATTAAAAGTTTATTGGCTGAGTATTGAATGTGTTGAATAGATTGTATAAATTAAAGTGTTATTTATGCTTGCGGTCTATTAGATAATATTTTAAAAAAACAAGTCTGTTTTAAATTTAGTTTTTTGTAAAAAAAAATAATGCGTAACAAATTGCATATTAATATAGAAAGCGTAAGGGCGAGCTGAATACAACAAACTTTTTATACACAGCCATTGTCTTTTAAAATAAAAATTGTTAACAATATATTGAATTTGTTAAAATAATGTAATAATTAAAGTGTTATTTATGCTTGCAGTCTATTAGATAATCTCTTAGCAAATCAATTTTTTTTGAATTTTCGTTTTATTATTTGGTGTACAATAAAGTTTCCGCCATTTTTTTTTTAAATTAAGTATTTATTCTAGAAGAATTGTAATTTTAAGGTTATTTAAAATACTGTCTATCACTTGCAATGACTTTTTCCCATCTCTCAGGCAACATTCGGATCCCACGTCGGAAGAACACCTTGTTTTTTGAGGCTATCCACGAATCAACCTAATTTTTGGTATCTTCATATGATTTGAACCGCTGCTCCGTCAGAGCATGTGCCATGGACCGAAATAGGTGATAATCGGACGGTGCAATGTCTGGTGAATACGGCGGGTTGGGTAACAATTCCCAATCAAGTGTTTCCAAATACTTTTTCACTGTAGCCGCTACATGTGGACGAGCATTGTCATGCAGGAGAATAATTTTTTCGTGTCTAGAATAGTATTGAGGTCGTTTTTTCTTCAGAGCTCGGCTCAATCTCATTAATTGTGTTCGATAGGGCTCCGGTGATTGTTTCGCTCGGATTAAGCTACTCATAATACACTACACCCAGCTGATCCCACCAAATACACAGCATGAGTTTTTTTCCGTGAATATTCGGTTTTGCTGTTAATGTTGACGCATTGCTTGGTAATCCCCATGATTTTCTTGTATTTGGATTATCCGAATGTATCCATTTCTCGTCACCAGTGATGATACGACGTAAAAAACCCTTTTTTTTATGTCTAGCAAGCAGTATTTCACTTAAGCATAATCGGCGTTCAATATCTCTCAGCTTTAATTCGTACGGAACCCAATTTCCTTGTTTATTAATCATTCCCAATGATTTTAAACGATGTGAGACTGCTTGCTGAGTGACTTCTAATGTTACAGCAAGTTCTTTTTGTATTTGAGATAATCTTCCTCCAAAATTTCCTCCAATTCAGCATCCTCGTAAATTTTTGGCCTTCCACTGCGATCTTTGTCTTCTATGTCGAAATCACTGTCTTTAAACTTTTGAAACCACTCACGACACGTTCTCTCATTCAAAGCAGTCTCACCATATGCTTCTACGAGCAATCAATGCGCCTCAGCAGCAGATTTCTTTATATTAAAGAAGTAAACTAATATTTCCCGCAAATATCGCTTATTTGGCTCAAATTTGGAAATTTTCAACTAAAAAAAATTATATTTTACCAATATGAAATCAATAATATTAATAGGTTATGTTGTTCTTAAACGTCCAAACTAATTTTTAAGCAGGATATCATCTGCGAAAGTTAACGGAAACTCCGCGCCGCGCTATCTACATTAAAACGGCGGAAACTTATTTGTACACCTAAATAAAAAAAGTGAATGCGTAACAAAGAAAATATTATTATATAAAGCGTTAGTGCGAGTTGAATACAACTAACTTTTTATACCAAGCAATTGTTATTTAAAAAAAAATAGTTAGCGGTGTATTGAATTTGTAGAAAAGAATGTAAAAATTAAAGTGTTAATTATGCTTGCTGTATATCAGATATAGAAAATCAAGTGTATTTGAATTTTGGTTTGATTATAAAAAAAGGGAATGCGTAACAAAGTGCACGTAATTATACAAAGCGTTGGTGCGTGTTGAATACAAAAAACTTTTTATACACTCTTATAGTTTTTTAAAATAAAAATTGTTTACAATGTATTAGATTTGTTGAAAGTTGAGTAAAAAATTATGTTTTATTTATGCTTGCGTTCTGTCAGCTAATCTTTTAGCAATACAAGTTTGTTTTAAATTTTGATTTTTTATAAAAAAAAAGTGAATTCGTAAAAAAGAGCATTATAATATAAAAAGCTTTTTTTCGGGTTGAATACAACAAACTATTTATACAAAAGCATTGTTTTTTAAATTTAAAATAATTAGCGGTGTATTAAATTTGGTGAAAAGAATCTATAAACTTAAGTGGTAACTATGCTTGCAGTACATCAGATAATCTTTTAGTAAATCAAGTTTTTCAGAATTTTTGTATTATATAAAAAAAGAGAATGCGTTAAAAATTGCATATTAATATATAAAGCGATGTACGATAAGAATACAACAAACTTTTTATACACAGTCATAGTTTTTTAAATTAAATAGTGTTGACGGTGTATTGAATGTGTTAAATAGAGTGTATAAATTAAAATATTATTTATGCTTGCGGTCTATCAGGTAATAATTTAACAAATAAAGTTTGTTTTTAAATTAGTTTATTATAAAAAATGTTAATGCGTAACAAAGTGCATATAAATATATAAAGCGTAAGTGCGAGCTGAATACAACAAACTTTTTATACCCAACTATTGTTTTTGAAATTAAAAAGTGTTAACGGTGTATTGAATGTGTTGAAAAGAATGTATAAACTAAAGTGTTATTTACACTTGCGGTATAACAGATAATCTTATAAAAATCAACTTATTCTGAATTTTAGTTTTATTATAAAAAAAGTGAATGAGTTAGAAAGTGCATATTAATATAGAAAGCGTTATTGCGAGTTGATTACAAGAAACCTTTTTACACAGCTACTTTTTTTTAAATTCAAAAATTTTAGCGGTGTATTTAATTTTTTGAAACGGATCTATAAACTTAAGTGTTAATTATGCTTGCCTTTAATCAGATAATACTTTAGCAAATCATGTTTTTTTAAATTTAGTTTTTTATAAAAAAGTGAATGCGTTACAATGTGCATATTAATATATAAAGCGTTAGTGCGAGGTAAATACAAGTAACTTTTTATACCTAGCTATTGTTTTTTAAATTTAAAATAGTTAGCAGTGTATAAAATTTGTTGAGAAGAATCTACAAAATTCGGTGTTAATTAATCTTGCTGTCTATCAGATAATCTTTTAGAAAATAAAGTTTTTCTGAACTTTAGTTTTTTTATAATAAAGTGAATGCGTAACAATGTGCATATTAAGATAAGAAGCGTTAGTTCGAATTAAATACAACTAACTTTTTATACACAGCTATTGTTTTTTAAATTAAAAAGTGTTAGCGGTTTATTGAATCTGTTGAATATAGAGTACAAATCTAAGTGTTATTTATGCTTGTGGTCTTTCTGATAATCCTTTAGCATATCCAGTTTTTTTAAAATTTAGTTTTATTATAAAAGAAGTGAATTCGTAAAAATGAGCATAATAATATACAAAGGGTTCTTGCGAGTCGAATACAACAAACTTTTTATACAAATGCATTGTTTTTTAAATTTAAAATAGTTAGCGGTATATTAAATTTGGTGAAAAAAATCTATTAACTTAAGTGTTAACTATGCTTGCTGTCTATCATACAATGTTTTTGAATATCAAGTTTTTTGAATTATAGTTTAGTTTTCACAAAAGGGAAGGCGTATCAAAGTGCACGTTAATATACAAAGCGTTAGTGCGTGTTGAGTACAACAAACTTTTTATACACTGTCATTGTTTCTTAAATTAAAAGGTATTGGCTGAGTATTGAATGTGTTGAATAGATTGTATAAATTAAAGTGTTATTTATGCTTGCGGTCTATTAGATAATATTTTAAAAAAACAAGTCTGTTTTAAATTTAGTTTTTTGTAAAAAAAATAATGCGTAACAAAGTGCATATTAATATAGAAAGCGTAAGGGCGAGCTGAATACAACAAACTTTTTATACACAGCCATTGTCTTTTAAAATAAAAATTGTTAACAATATATTGAATTTGTTAAAATAATGTAATAATTAAAGTGTTATTTATGCTTGCAGTCTATTAGATAATCTCTTAGCAAATCAATTTTTTTTGAATTTTCGTTTTATTATTAGGTGTACAAATAAGTTTCCGCCATTTTTTTTTTAAATTAAGTATTTATTCTAGAAGAATTGTAATTTTAAGGTTATTTAAAATACTGTCTATCACTTGCAATGACTTTTTCCATCTCTCAGGCAACATTCGGATCCCACGTCGGAAGAACACCTTGTTTTTTGAGGCTATCCACGAATCAACCTAATTTTTGGTATCTTCATATGATTTGAACCGCTGCTCCGTCAGAGCATGTGCCATGGACCGAAATAGGTGATAATCGGACGGTGCAATGTCTGGTGAATACGGCGGGTTGGGTAACAATTCCCAATCAAGTGTTTCCAAATACTTTTTCACTGTAGCCGCTACATGTGGACGAGCATTGTCATGCAGGAGAATAATTTTTTCGTGTCTAGAATAGTATTGAGGTCGTTTTTTTTCAGAGCTCGGCTCAATCTCATTAATTGTGTTCGATAGAGGGCTCCGGTGATTGTTTCGCTCGGATTAAGCTACTCATAATACACTACACCCAGCTGATCCCACCAAATACACAGCATGAGTTTTTTTCCGTGAATATTCGGTTTTGCTGTTAATGTTGACGCATTGCTTGGTAATCCCCATGATTTTCTTGTATTTGGATTATCCGAATGTATCCATTTCTCGTCACCAGTGATGATACGACGTAAAAAACCCTTTTTTTTATGTCTAGCAAGCAGTATTTCACTTAAGCATAATCGGCGTTCAATATCTCTCAGCTTTAATTCGTACGGAACCCAATTTCCTTGTTTATTAATCATTCCCAATGATTTTAAACGATGTGAGACTGCTTGCTGAGTGACTTCTAATGTTACAGCAAGTTCTTTTTGTATTTGAGATAAATCTTCCTCCAAAATTTCCTCCAATTCAGCATCCTCGTAAATTTTTGGCCTTCCACTGCGATCTTTGTCTTCTATGTCGAAATCACTGTCTTTAAACTTTTGAAACCACTCACGACACGTTCTCTCATTCAAAGCAGTCTCACCATATGCTTCTACGAGCAATCAATGCGCCTCAGCAGCAGATTTCTTTATATTAAAGAAGTAAACTAATATTTCCCGCAAATATCGCTTATTTGGCTCAAATTTGGAAATTTTCAACTAAAAAAAATTATATTTTACCAATATGAAATCAATAATATTAATAGGTTATGTTGTTCTTAAACGTCCAAACTAATTTTTAAGCAGGATATCATCTGCGAAAGTTAACGGAAACTCCGCGCCGCGCTATCTACATTAAAACGGCGGAAACTTATTTGTACACCTAATATAAAAAAGTGAATGCGTAACAAAGATATTATTATATAAAGCGTTAGTGCGAGTTGAATACAACTAACTTTTTATACCAAGCAATTGTTATTTAAAAAAAAAATAGTTAGCGGTGTATTGAATTTGTAGAAAAGAATGTAAAAATTAAAGTGTTAATTATGCTTGCTGTATATCAGATATAGAAAATCAAGTGTATTTGAATTTTGGTTTGATTATAAAAAAAGGGAATGCGTAACAAAGTGCACGTAATTATACAAAGCGTTGGTGCGTGTTGAATACAAAAAACTTTTTATACACTCTTATAGTTTTTTAAAATAAAAATTGTTTACAATGTATTAGATTTGTTGAAAGTTGAGTAAAAAATTATGTTTTATTTATGCTTGCGTTCTGTCAGCTAATCTTTTAGCAATACAAGTTTGTTTTAAATTTTGATTTTTTATAAAAAAAAAGTGAATTCGTAAAAAAGAGCATTATAATATAAAAAGCTTTTTTTCGGGTTGAATACAACAAACTATTTATACAAAAGCATTGTTTTTTAAATTTAAAATAATTAGCGGTGTATTAAATTTGGTGAAAAGAATCTATAAACTTAAGTGGTAACTATGCTTGCAGTACATCAGATAATCTTTTAGTAAATCAAGTTTTTCAGAATTTTTGTATTATTATAAAAAAAGAGAATGCGTTAAAAATTGCATATTAATATATAAAGCGATGTACGATAAGAATACAACAAACTTTTTATACACAGTCATAGTTTTTTAAATTAAATAGTGTTGACGGTGTATTGAATGTGTTAAATAGAGTGTATAAATTAAAATATTATTTATGCTTGCGGTCTATCAGGTAATAATTTAACAAATAAAGTTTGTTTTTAAATTAGTTTATTATAAAAAATGTTAATGCATAACAAAGTGCATATTAATATATAAAGCGTAAGTGCGAGCTGAATACAACAAACTTTTTATACCCAACTATTGTTTTTGAAATCAAAAAGTGTTAACGGTGTATTGAATGTGTTGAAAAGAATGTATAAACTAAAGTGTTATTTACACTTGCGGTATAACAGATAATCTTATAAAAATCAACTTATTCTGAATTTTAGTTTTATTATAAAAAAAGTGAATGAGTTAGAAAGTGCATATTAATATAGAAAGCGTTATTGCGAGTTGATTACAAGAAACCTTTTTACACAGCTACTTTTTTTTAAATTCAAAAATTTTAGCGGTGTATTTAATTTTTTGAAACGGATCTATAAACTTAAGTGTTAATTATGCTTGCCTTTAATCAGATAATACTTTAGCAAATCATGTTTTTTTAAATTTAGTTTTTTATAAAAAAGTGAATGCGTTACAATGTGCATATTAATATATAAAGCGTTAGTGCGAGGTAAATACAAGTAACTTTTTATACCTAGCTATTGTTTTTTAAATTTAAAATAGTTAGCAGTGTATAAAATTTGTTGAGAAGAATCTACAAAATTCGGTGTTAATTAATCTTGCTATCTATCAGATAATCTTTTAGAAAATAAAGTTTTCCTGAACTTTAGTTTTTTTATAATAAAGTGAATGCGTAACAATGTGCATATTAAGATAAGAAGCGTTATTTCGAATTAAATACAACTAACTTTTTATACACAGCTATTGTTTTTTAAATTAAAAAGTGTTAGCGGTTTATTGAATCTGTTGAATATAGAGTACAAATCTAAGTGTTATTTATGCTTGTGGTCTTTCTGATAATCCTTTAGCATATCCAGTTTTTTTAAAATTTAGTTTTATTATAAAAGAAGTGAATTCGTAAAAATGAGCATAATAATATACAAAGGGTTCTTGCGAGTCGAATACAACAAACTTTTTATACAAATGCATTGTTTTTTAAATTTAAAATAGTTAGCGGTATATTAAATTTGGTGAAAAAAATCTATTAACTTAAGTGTTAACTATGCTTGCTGTCTATCATACAATGTTTTTGAATATCAAGTGTTTTTGAATTATAGTTTAGTTTTCACAAAAGGGAAGGCGTATCAAAGTGCACGTTAATATACAAAGCGTTAGTGCGTGTTGAGTACAACAAACTTTTTATACACTGTCATTGTTTCTTAAATTAAAAGGTATTGGCTGAGTATTGAATGTGTTGAATAGATTGTATAAATTAAAGTGTTATTTATGCTTGCGGTCTATTAGATAATATTTTAAAAAAACAAGTCTGTTTTAAATTTAGTTTTTTGTAAAAAAAAATAATGCGTAACAAAGTGCATATTAATATAGAAAGCGTAAGGGCGAGCTGAATACAACAAACTTTTTATACACAGCCATTGTCTTTTAAAATAAAAATTGTTAACAATATATTGAATTTGTTAAAATAATGTAATAATTAAAGTGTTATTTATGCTTGCAGTCTATTAGATAATCTCTTAGCAAATCAATTTTTTTTGAATTTTCGTTTTATTATTAGGTGTACAAATAAGTTTCCGCCATTTTTTTTTTAAATTAAGTATTTATTCTAGAAGAATTGTAATTTTAAGGTTATTTAAAATACTGTCTATCACTTGCAATGACTTTTTCCCATCTCTCAGGCAACATTCGGATCCCACGTCGGAAGAACACCTTGTTTTTTGAGGCTATCCACGAATCAACCTAATTTTTGGTATCTTCATATGATTTGAACCGCTGCTCCGTCAGAGCATGTGCCATGGACCGAAATAGGTGATAATCGGACGGTGCAATGTCTGGTGAATACGGCGGGTTGGGTAACAATTCCCAATCAAGTGTTTCCAAATACTTTTTCACTGTAGCCGCTACATGTGGACGAGCATTGTCATGCAGGAGAATAATTTTTTCGTGTCTAGAATAGTATTGAGGTCGTTTTTTCTTCAGAGCTCGGCTCAATCTCATTAATTGTGTTCGATAGAGGGCTCCGGTGATTGTTTCGCTCGGATTAAGCTACTCATAATACACTACACCCAGCTGATCCCACCAAATACACAGCATGAGTTTTTTTCCGTGAATATTCGGTTTTGCTGTTAATGTTGACGCATTGCTTGGTAATCCCCATGATTTTCTTGTATTTGGATTATCCGAATGTATCCATTTCTCGTCACCAGTGATGATACGACGTAAAAAACCCTTTTTTTTATGTCTAGCAAGCAGTATTTCACTTAAGCATAATCGGCGTTCAATATCTCTCAGCTTTAATTCGTACGGAACCCAATTTCCTTGTTTATTAATCATTCCCAATGATTTTAAACGATGTGAGACTGCTTGCTGAGTGACTTCTAATGTTACAGCAAGTTCTTTTTGTATTTGAGATAAATCTTCCTCCAAAATTTCCTCCAATTCAGCATCCTCGTAAATTTTTGGCCTTCCACTGCGATCTTTGTCTTCTATGTCGAAATCACTGTCTTTAAACTTTTGAAACCACTCACGACACGTTCTCTCATTCAAAGCAGTCTCACCATATGCTTCTACGAGCAATCAATGCGCCTCAGCAGCAGATTTCTTTATATTAAAGAAGTAAACTAATATTTCCCGCAAATATCGCTTATTTGGCTCAAATTTGGAAATTTTCAACTAAAAAAAATTATATTTTACCAATATGAAATCAATAATATTATAGGTTATGTTGTTTTTAAACGTCCAAACTAATTTTTAAGCAGGATATCATCTGCGAAAGTTAACGGAAACTCCGCGCCGCGCTATCTACATTAAAACGGCGGAAACTTATTTGTACACCTAATATAAAAAAAGTGAATGCATAACAAAGTGCATATTAATATATAAAGCGTAAGTGCGAGCTGAATACATCAAACTTTTTATACCCAACTATTGTTTTTTAAATTAAAAAGTTTTAACGGTGTATTGAATGTGTTGAATAGAGTGTATAAATTAAAGTATTATTTATGCTTGCGGTCTATCAGATAATACTTTAACAAATCAAGTTTGTTTTAAATTTAGTTTTTTATAAAAAAAGCAAATGCGCAACAAAGTGCATATTAATATAAAAAGCGTAATGGCGAGCTGAATACAACAAACTTTTTATACCTAGCTATTGTTTTTTAAATTAAAAAGTGTTTACGGTGTATTGAATGTGTTGAATAGTGTGTATAAATTAAAGCATTATTTATGCTTGCGGTCTATCAGATAATACTTTAACAAATCAAGTTTTTTTTTAATTTTGTTTATTATAAAAAATGTTAATGCGTAACAAAGTGCATATTAATATAAAAAGCGTAAGTGCGAGCTGAATACAACAAATTTTTTATACACAGCCATTGTCTTTTAAAATGAAAATTGTTAACAATATATTGAATTTGGTGAAAAGAATGTATAAATTAAAGTTTTATTTATATTTGCGGTCTATTAGTTAATACTTTAGCTAATCAAGTTTGTTTTAAATTTAGTTTTTTCCTAAAAAAAGTGAATGCGGAACAAAGTGCATAATAATATTATGCATTAGTGCGAGCTTAATAAACAGACTTTATATACACAGCAATTTTCTTTAAAATAAAAATTGTTAACAATATATTGAATTTGTTAAAAAGAATTTATAAAAAAGTGTTATTTATACTTGCGGTCAATCAGATAATACTTTAGCTAATCAAGTTTTTTTAAATTAAGTTTTTTCCAAAAAAAAATTTATGCGTAACAAAGGGCATTTTAATATATAAAGGGTTAGTGCGAGTTAAATACAACTAACTGTTTCTACCTAGCTATTGTTTTTTAAATAAAAAAGTGTTAACGGTGAATAAAATTTGTTGAATAGAGTGTATAAATTATACTGTTATTTATGCTTGCGGTCTATCAGATAATCTTTCAAAGAATCAATTGTATTAGAATTTTGGTTTAATTAAAAAAAAGGGAATGCGTAACAAAGTGCACGTTAATATAATAAGCGTTTGTGCGTGTTAAATGCAACATACTTTCTATACACTGTCATTGTTTTTTAAAATAAAAATTGTTTACAATGTATTAAATTTGTTAAAAGTTTAGTAAAAGATTAGGTTTTATTTATTTTTGCGTTCTATTAGATAATCTTTTAGCAAACCAATTTTTTTTGAAATTTAGTTTGATGATAAAAAAAGTGAATGCGTAAAAAAGTGCAAGATAATATAAAAAGCGTTAGTTCGCGCAGAATACATCTACCTTTTAAATCTAGCAATTGTTATATAAAAAAAAAATTGTTAGCGGTGTATTGAATGTGTTGAATAGAGTGTATAAATTAAAGTATTATTTATGCTTGCGTTCTATCATATAACATATTAGCAAATCAAGTTTGTCTTAAATTTCGTTATTTATTTAAAAAAAAGTGAATTCGTAAAAAAGAGCATAATAATATATGAAGGGTTTTTGCGAGTTGATTACAACAACCTTTTTATACAAAAGCATTGTTTTTTAAATTTAAAATAGTTATTGGTGTATAAAATTTTGTGAAAAGAATCTATAAACTTAAGTGTTAATTATGCTGGCTGTCTATTAGATAATCTTTTAGAATATCAAGTGTTTTTGAATTTCGGTTTAATTGTCACAAAAAAGGAATGCGTAACAAAGTGCATATTAAGAAAAGAAGCGTTAGTGCGTGTTGAGTACAACAAACTTTTTATAAAAAGCTATTGTTTTTTAAATTAAAATGTGTTAGCAGTGTATTGAATCTGTTGAATATAGAGTACAAATCTAAGTGTTATTTATGCTTGCGGTCTATAAGATAATCCTTTAGCAAATCAAGTTTTTTTAAAATTAAGTTTTATTACGAAAAAAGTTAATTTGTAAAAAAGAGCATAATAATAAATTAAGGGTTTGTGCGAGTTGAATACAACAAAATTTTTATACAAAGGCATTGTTTTTTAAATTAAAAATAGTTAGCGGTGTATTAAATTTGGTGAAAAGAATCTATAAACTTAAGTGTTAATTATGCTTGCTGTCTATCAGATAATCTTTTAGAAAATCAAGTGTTTTTAAATTTTGTTTTAATTGTCACAAAAGGGAATGCGTAACAAAGTGCCCGTTAATATACAAAGCGTTAGTGCGTGTTGAATACAACAAACCTTTTATACAGTGTCATTGTTTTTTAAATTAAAAAGTGTTAGCAGAGTATTGAATGTGTTGAATAGAGTGTATAAATTAAAGTGCTATTTATGCATGCGTTCTATCAGATAATAATTTAGCAAATCAAGTTTTTTTGATATTTAGATTTATTATAAAAAAAGTGAATGAGTATATAAGTGCATAATTATATATAAAGCGTTAGTGCGAACTGAATACAACAAACTTTTTATACAGAGCCATTTTCTTTTAAAATAAAAATTGTTAACAATATATTGAATTTGTTGGAAATAATGTATAATTTAAAGTTTTATTTATGTTTGCGGTCAATCAGATAATATTTTATCAAATCAAGTTTTTTTAAAATTTAGTTTTTTATTAACACTATTCCTACCGACACTTCACGTATACCTATTCCTACCGCGGCTGGTCAAATGACCGGTCTTTCACAACTTATATTTTTCAATATTGAATGCAGACCAATGGCCAGCTTACCAGTATAAAAATATATTTTCTTTTATTCAAGAGTACATAATCTACATTTTATTCGTTTTCGTCGCATTTTTTACAAATGGGCTTCTCCACTGTACATATTCCGCATACGTACTTTTTACATTTTAGACAGATTTTGTTCGTCTTATTATCTTTACAATACCTTATCTGACATGTTTTCCGTTCACGAGAACCTGTACTTGTACTTGCGATGGGTATTGGTTGATTTTTTTTGCCGAGCTCTTGTTGGTATTCGATGGCAAGTTCTTCTGCCAATTAAAATAGAAATTTCTGTCTTGTAATTTCTCCTCCCGTAGTTTCTTTATATAACACCCATGCATTTATCCCGGCTAAATCCAAGATATTAAAAAATACTTGCAAAGGCCATCTCCGAGATTTAGATTTTACCGAATAATTTCTGGCCATTTGGTCGGTCACATCTACGCCAAACTTGGTGCTATTATATAATTGAATTGTCTCCGGTGTTCGGGTGTCATTTTTTTCAATTTGTACGGAGTTGTGCATTGAACTGAGAATTAGAACTTTCTTTCTTGGTTTGGCTTTGTAAACTGTCAACATACAATTATTTGAGCGATAGAGTTTGGTTGAAAAAAGTGCCATGTCGTCATTTTTCAGTTTTGCCAGTCTTGGTAGCTCTTTTCTATTTGCTCTAATTGTCCCAACAATCGTAGTTTTTTTTGCTAAAAGTTTTGTTGCTAAAGGTAGGCTTGTAAAAAACATCCTTCATACGGTTTTGCTAATTTCATAGTGACAAACTCTCCAAGAGGAACTGAGGGTTCTCTACTTTCATCTTTTCCCAAATATGGAAAGCCGTTTATTATATATTTGCTACGCACATCGGATGCTAACCAGAATTTTATACCAAATTTGTCCGGTTTATTGGGCATGTATTGAGTAAATCTACACCTTGCTTTCGTTGGAAACAATTGTTCGTCAATAGTAATATATGGTCCTGGTTTATAACAATTCTGACTGTTGTCAATAAACTTGTACCAAACTTCGGAAATCATAGCAAATTTATCGGTTTGTAGCCGTTGGTTTCGTTGATTTCTGTCGTCAAATCGAATAAATCTCATAATCTCCGTAAAGTCATGTCTACTCATAGTATTTGAGAAAAAAGGCGGGCCCCACTTTTTATTCCATAGAAGTGCTATATCTATATTCTTAGCCTCATATGCGCCGCGTGCATACAGAATTGCAAAAAATGCATATAACTTTGCAGTAGATAGTTCCCATTTATATCCCAACACTCTAAATGCCTCTGCCTCTGTGCACTTTCTTATAAGTTCGATTATATTCTTATCAATTATCACAGAAAATGCCGTCCTAACTTCGCCTTTCATAATATTACGTTTACTGTACCCAGTCGGGCCTGATGTTTCCCTAAAAATATTATGACCAGGTGCTCTTCCAGGATTAGACCCTATTTTTACTTCGTGCCAAACAGTTCCGTCCATCGCAATTTCGCTTACTTCTTCCTCATTCTCACTATCTAACTTTAGTCTTGTTCACTATTTTGAAAATGGCACTTATAATACGTAATACGATATAAAATATTACAAAATAATAATAAAAGACTGCCAAGTATGCTCTTTGTGACTTTCACGTTCGATGCACTCTGTTCGTGTCGCAAGACTATACTGATTTGAATTCGTGAGAAGACGTCTATACACTTTCTTCAGTTACAAGTTTATTTATTTTACGTCATAGTAGATGAGATGGCGTAGAACATTCGAGGATCTTAACCGTATCGGATATCAATCAAGCAAATAAACACCGCTAGCCCGATAGTCGAGTGAGAACTGTAAACACTTGGAAGTGCCGTAAACTATTTTCTGGAAGGCACATATCGGATAAAATGTGTCATAACTACATTACCTTTCGTTTGTAACGACTTTATAGTTTTGGCATTGAGTCTTAGAGAGAAACTCTTACATAAATGTATAAATCGTACTACCGGTCAAATGACCGGTCGTGGTAGGTAAGACAGACTACAAATTTTTCTCGGAAAATAAACAATAGAAAAATAAGTGAATATTGAAAAATATATCATACATATATATGAGGAAAAGTGGTAAAGTTTAAAGGCGATTCACATACGTTGAATGTAGGAAATTCCAAATGAAAATTTAAAAACGGTCATTTGACCGGTCCTGGTAGGAATAGTGTTAAAAAAGTTAATGCGTAACAAAGTGCATATTAATATATAAAGCGTAGTTGCGTGTTGAATACAATAATCTTTTTATACCCAGCTACATTTTTTTAATTTAAAAATGTTATCAGTGTATTGAGTCTGTTGAATAGAGAGTACAAATCTAAATGTTAATTATGCTTGCAGTCTATCAGATAATCTTTTAGTAAATCAATTTTTTAGAATATTGGTAATTATATAAAAAAAGGGAATGCGTAAAAAAGTGAACGTTAATATACAAAGCGTTAATGCGTGTTAAATACAACAAATTTTTTATACAATGCCATTGTTTTTTAAATTACATAGTGTAAGCAGTTTATTGAATATGTTAAATAGAGTGTATAAATTAAAGTGTTATTTATGCTTGCGGTCTATCAGATAATCCTTTAGCAGATCAAATTTTTTTACAATTTAGATTTATTATAAAAATAGTGAATGCGTAACAAAGTTCATATTTTTATAAAAGGCTTTAGTGCGAGCAGCATACTTCAAACTTTTTATAAACAGTCATTATTTGAGAATTAAAAAGTTTCAGCGGTGTTTTGAATGTGTTGAATTGAGTGTACAAATTTAGGAGTTATTCATGATTACGGTCAAGTAGTTTATCTTTAATAAATGCCAAATTTTCTGAATTCAGTTTTATTTTAAAAATTGAGTGCGTGACAAAGTTCTTAATATTATTAGAAGCGTTAGTGAAAGTAAATCAAAGTTATAATTTATGATAAACTATTTATTTTTTGAATTATCGTATTAGCGTCTTATTTATAATTGTGAAAAAAGTGTAAATCTAAACATTTTATATGCTTGCGGTATATTTAAAGATTTATTAGCCAATCAAGTATTTTGAAATTCAGTTTTATTATAAAATAATTGAATGCGTAAAGAAGTGCATATAACCATAAAAGGCGTTAGAGGAAGTTAAATACAACAAACTTATTATACAAAGACATTGTTTTTTTAATAAAAAATAGTTAGCGGTTTATTGAATTTGTTTAAAAGAATGTAAAAATTTAAGAGAAATTTATGCTTGCGGTGTATCAGTTAATATTTAAGCAAATCAAATTTTATTGAAATTCAGTTTTATGATAAAAAAAGTTATTTTGTAACATAGTGCATATTAATATAAAATGCGTTAGTGCGACTAGAATACATCTGCCTTTTTATACCTAGCTATTGTTATTTGAATTAAAAATTCTAGGCGGTGTATTGAATTTGTTGAAACGAACTTAGAAATTAAAGTGTTATTTATGCTTGCGGTCTATCAGATAATCCTTTAGCAAATCAAATTTTTTTACAATTTAGATTTATTATAAAAATAGTGAATGCGTAACAAAGTTCATATTTTCATAAAAGGCTTAAGTGCGAGCAGCATACTTCAAACTTTTTATAAACAGTCATTATTTGAGAATTAAAAAGTTTTAGCGGTGTCTTGAATGTGTTGAATTGAGTGTACAAATTTAAGAGTTATTCATGATTACGGTCAAGTAGTTTATCTTTAATAAATGCTAAATTTTCTGAATTCAGTTTTATTATAAAAATTGAGTGCGTGACAAAGTTCTTAATATTATTAGAAGCGTTAGTGAAAGTAAATTAAAGTTATAATTTATGATAAACTATTTATTTTTTAAATTATCGTATTAGCGTCTTATTTATAATTGTGAAAAAAGTGTAAATCTAAACATTTTATATGCTTGCGGTATATTTAAAGATTTATTAGCAAATCAAGTATTTTGAAATTCAGTTTTATTATAAAATAATTGAATGCGTAAAGAAGTGCATATTACCATAAAAGGCGTTAGAGGAAGTTAATTACAACAAACTTATTATTCAAAGACATTGTTTTTTTAATAAAAAATAGTAAGCGGTTTATTGAATTTGTTTAAAAGAATGTAAAAATTTAAGAGATATTTATGCTTGCGGTGTATCAGATAATCCTTTAGCAAATAAAGATTTTTTACAATTTAGTTTTATTATAAAAAAGTGATTGCGTAACAAAGTTCATATTATCATAAATGGCTTTAGTGCGAGCAGAATGCTGCAAACTTTTTATACACTGTCATTGTTTTTGAATTAAAAAGTTTTAGCGGTGTTTTGAATGTGTTGAATAGAGTGTACAAATTTAAGAGTTATTCATGATTGCGATCCAATAGTTTATCTTTAATAAATGAAACTTTTTCTGATTTCAGTTGTATTATAAAAATTAAGTGCGTAACAAAGTTCCTAATATCATAAGAAGCGTTAGTGCAAGCAAATTAAAGTTATCTTTCAATGATTATATGTTTTTGTTTTTTAATTTTCGCCTTAACGACTTATTGATAATTTTTTAATAAGAGTAAATCTAAGATTTTTTTATCCTTACTGTCTATTTTATTATTTAATAGCAAATACAGTTTTTTTGATATTTAATTTTTTTATAAAAAAAAGTGAATGCGTATAAAAATTCATATTTGTATAAAAGTCGTTAGTGCGAGTTGAATACATCAAACTTTTTATACACATACATTGTTTTTTTAATTAAAAATCTTTAGCGGTTTATTGAATATGTTGAAAAAAGTAAAAATTTAGGTGATATTTATGCTTCCGGTTTTTCAATAAATCTTTTAGCAAATCAAGTATTTTGAAATTTAGTATTATTATAAAATAAGTGAATGAGTAAAGTAGTGCATATTAACATAAAAGTCCTAAGTGCAAGTTGAATACATCTAACTTTTTGTACACAGACATTGTTTTTTTAAATAAAAATAGTTAGCGGGGTCTTGAGTTTGTTAAAAGTATTTGAAAATTAAAGTTTTATTTGTTCTTGCGGTCTATCAGATAATCCTTTAGGAAATCAAGTTTTTTTACAATTTAGTTCTATTATAAAAAAAGTGAATGCGTAACAAGGTTCATATTATCATAAGAGGCTTTAGTGCAAGCAGAATACTGCAAACGTTTTATACACAGTCATTGTTTTTGAATTAAAAAGTGTTAGCGGTGTTTTGAATGTGTTAAATTGAGTGTACATATTTAAGAGTTATTCATGATTGAAGTCCATTAGTTTATCTTTAATAAATGCAGAATATTATGAATTCAGTTGTATTATAAAAAAAGAGTGCGTAAAAAAGTTCTTTAAATTATAAGATGCGTTAGTGCAAGTAAATTAATGTTATCATTTTATGATTAACTATTTATTTTATTATTAATCGCATTAGCGTCTTATTAATAATTTTGAAGAAAGTGTAAATCTAAGAATTTTATATGCTTGCGGTATATTTAAATATTTATTAGCAAATCAAGTATTTTGAAATTCAGTTTTATTATAAAATAAGTGAATGAGTAAAGTAGTGCATATTAACATAAAAGGCGTAAGTGCAAGTTGAATACATCTAACTTTTTATACACAGACATTTTTTTTTTAAATAAAAATAGTTAGTGGTGTATTGAATACGTTGAAACGAATTTAGAAATTTAAGTGTTATTTATGCTTACGGTCTATCAGATAATCTTTTAGAAAATAAATTTTTTTTTGATATTTTCTTTTATTATAAAAAATTGAATACGTAACAAAATGCATATTAATAAATGAAGAGTTAGTACGATTTGAAAACAACCAACTTTTTATACACAGACAATGTTTTTTTAATTAAAAATATTTTGCGGTTTTTTGAATTTGTTAAAAAAAATGTAAAAATTTAAGTGATATTTATGCTTGCGGACTCTCAGGTTATCTTTTAGCAAATCAAGTTATATTGAAATACAGTTATATAATAAAAAAAGTTAATTCGTAACATTGTGCATATTAATATAAAAGGCGTTATTGTTACCAGAATACATCTACCTTTTTATACCTATCCATTGTTATTTGAATTAAAAATTGTTAGCGGTGTATTGAATTTGTTGACAAGAATGTGAAAATTAAAGTGTTATTTATGCTTGCGGTCTATCAGATAATCCTTTCGAAAATCAAATTTTTTTACAATTTAGATTTATTATAAAAATAGTGAATGCGTAACAAAGTTCATATTATCATAAAAAGCTTTAGTGCAAGCAGCATACTTCAAACTTTTTATAAAGAGTCATTATTTTAGAATTAAAAAGTTTTAGCGGTGTTTGTAATGTGTTGAATTGAGTGTACAAATTTAGGAGTTATTCATGATTACGGTCAAGTAGTTTATCTTTAATAAATGCTAAATTTTCTGAATTCAGTTTTATTATAAAAATTGAGTGCGTGACAAAGTTCTTAATATTATTAGAAGCGTTAGTGAAAGTAAATTAAAGTTATAATTTATGATAAACTATTTATTTTTTGAATTATCGTATTAGCGTCTTATTTATAATTGTGAAAAAAGTGTAAATCTAAACATTTTATATGCTTGCGGTATATTTAAAGATTTATTAGCAAATCAAGTATTTTGAAATTCAGTTTTATTATAAAATAATTGAATGCGTAAAGAAGTGCATATAACAATAAAAGGCGTTAGAATAAGTTAAATACAACAAACTTATTATACAAAGACATTGTTTTTTTAATAAAAGATAGTTAGCAGGTTATTAAATTTGTTTAAAAGAATGTAAAAATTTAAGAAATATTTATGCTTGCGGTGTATCAGTTAATATTGAAGCAAATCAAATTTTATTGAAATTCAGTTTTATGATAAAAAAAGTTATTTCGTAACATAGTGCATATTAATATAAAATGCGTTAGTGCGACTAGAATACATCTACCTTTTTATACCTAGCCATTGTTATTTGAATTAAAAATTCTAAGCGGTGTATTGAATTTGTTGAAACGAACTTAGAAATTTAAGTGTTATTTATGCTTGCGGTCTATCAAATAATCTTTTAGGAAATCCATTTTTTTTTATATTCAGTTTTATTATAAAAAAGTGAATTCGTAACAAAGTTTATATTTTCATCAAAGGCTTTAGTGCGAGAAGAATAATTCAAACTTATTTTACACAGTCATTGTTTTTGAATTAAAAAGGTTTAGCGGTTTTTTGAATGTGTTAAATTGAGTGTACAAATTTAAGAGTGATTCATGATTGCGGTCCAGTAGTTTATCTTTAATAAATGCAGAATATTCTGAATTCAAAGGTATTATAAAAATTGAGTGCGTAAAAAAGTTCTTAATATTATAAGAAGCGTTAGTGCAAGTAAATTAAAGTTATCTTTTTATGAATAACTATTTATTTTTTTAATAATCGCATTAGCGTCTTATTAATAATTTTGAAGAAAGTGTAAATCTAAGAATTTTATATGCTTGCGGTATATTTAAATATTTATTAGCAAATCAAGTATTTTGAAATTCAGTTTTATTATAAAATAAGTGAATTCGTAAATTAGTGTTATTAACATAAAAGGCCTAAGTGCAAGTTGAATACATCTAACTTTTTGTACACAGACATTGTTTTTTTAAATAAAAATAGTTAGCGGTGTATTGAATATGTTGAAACGAACTTAAAAATTTAAGTGTTTTCTATGCTTGCGGTCTATCAGATAATCTTTTAGAAAATCAATTTTTTTTTATATTTTCTTTTATTATAAAAATTTGAATACGTAACAAAATGCATATTAATAAATGAAGAGTTAGTACGAGTTAAAAACAACCAACTTTTTATACACAGACATTGTTTTTTTAATTAAAAATATTTGCGGTTTATTGAATTTGTTGAAAAGAATGTAAAAATTTAAGTGATATTTATGCTTGCGGATTCTCAGTTAATCTTTTAGCAAATCAAGTTATATTGAAATTCAGTTATATAATAAAAAAAGTTAATTCGTGACATAGTGCATATTAATTTAAAAGGCGTTATTGTTACCAGAATACATCTACCTTTCTATACCTATCCATTGTTATTTAAATTAAAAATTGTTAGCGGTGTATTGAATTTGTTGAAAATAATGTGGAAATTAAAGTGTTATTTATGCTTGCGGTCTATCAGATAATCTTTTAACAAATCAAATTTTTTTACAATTTAGATTTATTATAAAAATAGTGAATGCGTAACAAAGTTCATATTTTCATAAAAGGCTTAAGTGCAAGCAGCATACTTCAAACTTTTTATAAACAGTCATTATTTTAAAATTAAAAAGTTTTAGCGGTGTTTTGAATGTGTTGAATTGAGTGTACAAATTTAGGAGTTATTCATGATTACGGTCAAGTAGTTTATCTTTAATAAATGCTAAATTTTCTGAATTCAGTTTTATTAAAAAAATTGAGTGCGTGACAAAGTTCTTAATATTATTAGAAGCGTTAGTGAAAGTAAATTAAAGTAATAATTTATGATAAACTATTTATTTTTTAAATTATCGTATTAGCGTCTTATTTATAAGTGTGAAAAAAGTGTAAATCTAAACATCTTATATGCTGGCGGTATATTTAAAGATTTATTAGCAAATCAAGTATTTTGAAATTCAGTTTTATTATAAAATAATTGAATGCCTAAAGAAGTGCATATAACAATAAAAGGCGTTAGAATAATTTAAATACAACAAACTTATTATACAAAGACATTGTTTTTTTAATAAAAAATAGTTAGCAGGTTATTAAATTTGTTTAAAAGAATGTAAAAATTTAAGAAATATTTATGCTTGCGGTGTATCAGTTAATATTTTAGCAAATCAAATTTTATTGAAATTCAGTTTTATGATAAAAAAAGTTATTTCGTAACATAGTGCATATTAATATAAAATGCGTTAGTGCGACTAGAATACATCTACCATTTTATACCTAGCCATTGTTATTTGAATTAAAAATTCTAAGCGGTGTATTGAATTTGTTGAAACGAATTTAGAAATTTAGGTGTTATTTATGCTTGCGGTCTATCAAATAATCTTTTAGGAAAACCATTTTTTTTTATATTCAGTTTTATTATAAAAAATTGAATTCGTAACAAAATTTATATTTTCATCAAAGGCTTTAGTGCGAGAAGAATAATTCAAACTTATTTTACACAGTCATTGTTTTTGAATTAAAAAGGTTTAGCGGTTTTTTGAATGTGTTAAAATTGAGTGTACAAATTTAAGAGTGATTCATAATTGCGGTCCAGTAGTTTATCTTTAATAAATGCAGAATATTCTGAATTCAAATGTATTATAAAAATTGAGTGCGTAAAAAAGTTCTTAATATTATAAGAAGCATTATAGAAAGTAAATTAAAGTTATAATTTATGAATAAATATTTATTTTTTTAATAATCGCATTAGCGTCTTATTAATAATTTTGAAGAAAGTGTAAATCTAAGAATTTTATATGCTTGCGGTATATTTAAATATTTATTAGCAAATCAAGTATTTTGAAATTCAGTTTTATTATAAAATAAGTGAATGCGTAAAGTAGTGCATATTAACATAAAAGGCGTAAGTGTAAGTTGAATACATCTAACTTTTTGTACACAGACATTGTTTTCTTAAATAAAAATATTTTGCGTTTTATTGAATTTGTTGAAAAATATTTAAAAATTTAAGTGATATTTATGGTTGCGGATTCTCAGTTAATCTTTTAGCATATCAAGTTATATTGAAATTCAGTTATAATAAAAAAAGTTAATTCGTAACATAGTGCATATTAATATAAAAGGCGTTATTGTTACCAGAATACATCTACCTTTTTATACCTATCAATTGTTATTTGAATTAAAAATTGTTAGCAGTGTTTTGAATGTGTTGAATTGAGTTTACAAATTTAAGAGTTGTTCATGATTGCGGTCCAGTAGTTTTCTTTAATAAATGTAAAATTTTCTTAATTCAGTTTTATTATAAAAATTGAGTACGTAACAAAGTTCTTAATATTAAAAGAAGAGTTAGTGCAAGTAAACTAAAGTTATCTTTTTAAGATTACCTATTAACTTTTTTAATAATCCCATTAGCGTCTTATTTATAATTGTGAAAACAGTGTAAATCTAAGCATTTTATAAGCTAGCGGTATATTAAAAAATTTATTAGCAAATCAAGTATTTTGAATTTCAGTTTTATTATAAAATAAGTGAATGCGTAACAAAGTGCATATTAATATATAAAGCGTTAGTGCGAGTTGAATACAACAAACTTTTTATACACAGCGATGTTTTTTAAATTATAAAGTGTTTGATGTGTATTGAATTTGTTTAAAAGTATTATCAAATTTAATAGTTATTTATTCTTGCGCTCTATTATATAACCGTTTAACAAATCAATTTTTTTTAAATTCATTTTTATTATAAGAAAAAGTGATTGCGTTACAAAGTGCATATTAATATAAAGCGTTAGTGGGAGTTGAATACAACTAACTTTTATAAAAAGCTATTGTTTTCTAAATTAAATAGTGTTAGTTGTGTATTGAATGTGTTGAACAGAGTGTAAAAATCTAAGTGTTATTTATGATTGTTGTCTATCAGTTTAACTTTAAGCAATGCAAGTTTTTTTGAATTTCAGTTGTCTTAAAAAAATTAATACGTAGCAAAGTGCATATTAATATAAAAGGCGTTAGTGCGAGCATAATAAATCTACCTTTTTATACCAAGCTATTGTCTTTTAAATTAAAAATAGTCAGCGGTGTATTGAGTTTGATTTAAAGAATGTACAAAACTAAGTATTATTTATGATTTTGGTCTATCAGAAAATCTTTAAGCAAATCAAGTTTTTTGAAATTAAGTTTTATTATAAAAAAAAAAATGCGTAAGAAAGTGCATATTAATGTGGGAAGGGAAATTAGACAAAGGGACTACGAAACAAAATACGATATGGTTGGTAGGACCGTTGGGATGTAGCGACGTGCAGCGGTGCGTTTCTATGCAAGTAAACAGTGGACAAAAGCACAAAGATCTAAGTTAGTCTTCGTTTAGCCTTTAAGCAGCGAACATCTATTACTGTATTGAATTGTATCAGATTAAATTATATTTACATTGAAACAGTCTATTCATCTTTAAGAACAATTTATTATTAAAACCAGTATTCCTGATCTTCAATATTCAGATATTCGTAGAAAGACTGATGAGAAGAGAAAGGAATCCTACATTAATATAAAAAGAGTTAGTGCGAGTGCAATTCAACTTACAATTTATACCAAGCTATTGTTTTCTAAATTAAAAAGTGTTAGCGGTGTATTGAATGTGTTGAACAGAGTGTAAAAATTTTAGTAGTATTCATGATTGTGGTCTATCAGTTAATCCCTAAGAAATGCTAGATTTTTGGAATTTTAGTTGTATTATAAAAGTAGAATGCGTAACGAAGTTTAAAATATTATATGAAGCGTTAGTAAAGGCAAATTAAATTTATTTTTCTATGAAAATCTATTTTTTTTTTAATACTCGCTTTAACGTCATATTGATAATTGTGAAAAAGTGTAAATCTAAGCATTTTTTATGCTTTCGGTCTATTTGATAATATTTTAGCAAAACAAGTTTTTTTAAATTTTAGTTGTCTTATAAAAAAAAGTGAATGAGTAAGAAAGTTTATATTAAAATAAAAAGCGTTATTGCGAGTAGAATACATCTGACTTTTTATAAACATCGATTGTTTTTAAAATTTTAAAATGTCAGCGGTTTGTTAAATGTGTTGAATAGAGAGTGCAAATTCAAGTGTTATTTATGCTTGTGTTCTGTCAGATAATCTTGTAGCAAATCAAGTCTTTTTATTTTACTTTTATTATAAAAAAATGAATGCGTAACAAAGTGCATAATAATATATAAAGCATTAGTGAAAGTTGAATACAAAAAACTTTTTATACAAAGCAATTGTTTTCTAAATATAAAATTGTTAGCTTTGTATTAAATTAGTTGAAAAGAATGTACAAATTTAAGTGTTATTTATGCTTGCGTTCTATCATAAAAGTTTTTAGAAAAACAAGTTTTATTGAATTTTAGTTTTTAATAAAAAAAGTTAATGAGTTACAAAGTGCATGTTAATATATAAAGCGTTAGAGCGAGTAGAAAAAAACAAACATTTATACAAAGCTATTTTTTTCTAAATTTAAAATTGTTATAGTTGTATTAAATTTGTTGAAAAGAATGTACAAATTTAAGTGTTATTTTTGCCTGCGGTCTATCATATAACCTTTTAGCAAAATAATTTTTTCAAATTTTAGTTTTATTATTAAAAAGTTGAATGCGTAAGAAAGTGCATATGAATATATAAAGCGTTAGTGCGAGTTGAATACAACTAACTTTTTATACACAGCAATTATTTTTTTTAAATTAAAAACTTTTAACGGTGTATTGAATGTGTTGAACAGAGTATTGAATTTTAAGTATTATTCAAGATTGTGGTCTATCAGAGAATTCTTAAGAAATGTTAGATTTTTTAAATTTTAGTTCTTCTTCTTCTTCATTCTTTAGTTTAGGCAAGTTGCCTGTTTCGTAACTACGTTTTTCTGCCTATTGCACTGTTAAATTGTCGCACCATCGTTTTCGTTGGCGCTCCGTTATTCTGCGGCCAACCGGTTACTTATCCCGTGCAATTCTGACAACTCCTCTTTTGTCCATTCTGTTGATATGTTCGTTCCATTCTTTTTTTCTTTTTAGTATCCATTCGGTAATGTTCTCCACTTTGCATGTTCTCCTTATATCTTCACTTCTCTGTTGGTCCAGTAGTGTTTTTCAAACTATTCTTCGAAGAACTCTCATTTCGGTTGTCTCTAGTAACTGTTTCGTTTTCGCTGTGTCTGGTCGAGTTTCTGCGGTATATGATATAATAGGTCTTACCGTTGCCTTTTAGATTCTTGCCTTTGTCTCTATGTCCATGTTTTTGTTTAGCTATATTGTGTCATTCAAAAAACCCGCTATTCTGGATGCCTTCATTGTCTGTTCTCTTACCTCTGCTTCAACATCACTATACCCTGAGATTTCTATTCCTCGGTACTTAAATCTCATTTCCTGCTGAATAACCTTCCCTTCAATTTCCAGTTTGCACCTTAACGGTGTCTTTGATGTTTTCATGCATTTACTTTTCTGGGCCGATATTTTCATATTGGATGATTTAGCTATGCAGTTAAATCGGTGTAGTAGACGTTGTAGATAATCCTCATTTTCGGTTACTAATACAGAGTCATCAGAATAGCATAGGATGGTTATTTCTTCGTTGCCCATTTTATATCTTTTTAGCAGTCTTACATTTCTTATTATTTCGTCCATAATGATGTTAAAAAGCTGGGGACTTAGGGAATCCCCTTGTCGGATACCACGACCTTCATTTATCGGTTCAGTCAAGGCACCATTTATCTTTGCTTGGATATTATTTTTTCTATAGATGTCCTCTAGGTTCTTGATAAGATTATTCGGAATTTGCCGGTTATAGATGAGGTGTATAACATCCTTTAACTGCACACGGTCGAATGCCTTTTCCAGATGAGTGAAACACATATATGCTGGTCTGTTGTATTCAATTAATTGTTCTGTTTTCTGTCTTATGATGAAAACTGCGTCTGTGCACGATCTTCTTGATCTGAATCCCTGTTTTAGTCTTCTAGATTCGTTAAGCTGTTAATTTTATTCGTTATAACCTTTGTTGTTAGTTTCAATGAAGTTTTTAAAAGATTTATTCACCTGTTATTTTTAAGTAGTTTTTTGTATCCTTTTTTAAACATTACTATAGTTTTGCTTGTTCGCAATGCATCAGGTATTTTGTGTTTGCATAGTATTTTTTGGATTAGGGGTGTTAACTGTTGTGTGAGACGTTGGCCACCATATTTTAATAATTTGTTTTGAATGCCATCTTGCCCTAAGCTCTTCCTATTCTTTAGTTTTCGAATAGCTGATTCTTCATCACTGGGCTCAACTTGTATGTCATTTTTAGTTACTATTTCTGGCGTATTTAGTACCGCTTGAGGTTCTTCTGATTTATAGAGTTCTGTTTAGTAGTTATTCCAGGTTTCTCTTGTGATCTGATTTTTTTCGACCATTTCTTTGACCTCCTTTTTTTGATTTCTAATAAATCGCCAGATTTGTTTTTGGAGTCCATAAAAGTCACTCTCCATTCTCTTCGAAATAATCTCCACATTATGTTGTTTTGTCTGCCTTACTAATTTCGCTGTTAGATTCCGGATTTGTCTATACATTTCGTATGATTCAGGTGTTCGTAATGTTCTATAGTTAAGTTATGCTATTTTCTTTTTTTGCATATTTTCTTAATCTCTTGTCGGAACCCAGGTGTTTTGATCATTTTAGCCCGGTTTTTTACATTTGTGTTCCCAGGGCTTCGTATGCAGCTTCTAAAATGTTAATTTTTAGTTTCTTGGAGGCTGTATTTATGTACTCCTCTTTTTTTATTCGGTTTATTTCGATTTTATCCTTCAACCTGTTCTCATATAGTTGCTTAGTTGGTAAGTTCCATAGTGATTTGATGTTTATTTTCGATTCTTCAGTTGCTCGGGCAAGAATGCTTTGGGGTTTAAAATTCATTCTTATTTTTGCTAGTAGCAGGCTACGATCGCTTCCTACATTCGCGGAGTTTAATGTCCTAACATCTAATATTTGGTTTGGTTGGACGTATCTGTTAGTAACAATGTAATCAATTGTAGACCTGAAGCCTCTGGTGTTGCTGTATGTAAATTTATATTGTTCCTTATGATTGTTAAATGTATTTTTAATCCTTAGCTCGTTAAATGTGCATAACTGTGTCATTACTTCTCCATTATTATTTACCACGTTTTCGTTGAACCTTTGTTTTATTTAAGATATTATTTCGTTTCCGATGCGGGCGTTAAAATCTCCAAGGATTATCATTTGTTTGTTACTTGGTAATGATCCGACTATATTTTGTAGTTGGTCGTAGAAGGCTTCTCTTTCTTCTTTTGGTTTATTATTTTCAGGTGCATAAATTGACACTATATTTAATTTTTGATTTTCCGCTTACATTTTTACAACCAAGATTCGCGAAGATACGTAGCTAAATTTTTGTATGTTGTTTTGATACTTCTTAGACACTGCGATTGCTACCACTTCTTTTGCCCTGATTTGTTTTTCGACTCCACTATAGATCACTAAGTAGTCGTCGTATTTTATTTGTCCTTTGCTTTTCTTTTTGGTTTCTTGTAAGGCGCATATATCAATGATATTATCTTTTAGTTCTTTCAGGGTTTCTTGATCTTATTATTAAATTACTTGATGTTCTAGGTAGCCAGACGCATTATGTGTTCTTTTTTCCAATTCTTTGTCCTTTTTCTTGCTTGGGTCGTCATCTGTGAATCCGTCCTATTATGAGGCAATGTTTCGTTTTTAAGAGCAAAATTTTATTTTTACGTTGGGTAGGAAGCTAGCCTGATTCAACAACCTTCTTATTTTCCCGGGCTTAAGACCGGCAACATGATCGCTGATCTGCGATCATGCAGGCGGAGTAAATACAAAAAATAAGTATTTAATATTTAGATTGTCTAAAAACAAGGAAGGCAGCTGTACACAAAAACTTTAATAACGCGAAGACTAACAGATTCTTAAATGTCAAAAACAGTTATTTTAAAGCTCTCTTAACGCTCTAAAACCTAATGCATGACTTAAGTATTTAAAACGTATAGGTTTTTCGAGAGAAACGAAGGAATCTGTACACATAAACTTTAATTTCTGAAAGACTAACAAATTTTAAATTGTCTTAAAACAGCCATTTAAAAGTTCCTTAAATGCCAAACAACATGATGTTATAAATAAGTATTTAATATACATAGGTTGTCGAAATAAAAAGAAGTAATATGTACACAGAACCTATAATAACTCGAAAACTATCAAATTCTAAACTGTTTTAAAACAGTCATTTTAAAGCTCATAAATTTTTTAAAACCTGATACAAAACTTGAGTATTTAAAATATATAGTGTGTCTAAAATTTGGGAAGGCAGCTGCAATCAAAAACTGTAATTACTCGAAAACTAACAAATTAAAAAATGTAAAAGTACAGCTATTTTAGAGCTCTATAAATGCCTAAAAACCTGATGCTAACATAAGTACATAAATACAAAGTGGTCTAAAAAAAAAGAAGAAAGCTGTACACAAAAACTTTAATTACTCAAAAACTAACAATTTAAAATTTCTAGAAACAGTTATTAAAGCTCTCCAAATGCTCTAAAACCTAATGCAGGACTTAATATTTATAACTTATAGGTTTTTCGAGAAAAAGGAAGGAATCTGTAAATTTCTTCTTCTTCTTCTTCATTCTTTCATTTAGGCAAGTTGCCTGTTTCGTAACGACGTTTTTCTGCTATTGCACTGTTAAATTGTCGCACAATCGTTTTCGTGGGCGCCCCGTACTTCTGCGGCTAATCGGTGATTTATCCCGTGCAATTCTGCCGATTCTTGTTGTCTACTCTGCTAATAGACAGAGTGTCGTTTCTATGTGCTGCAAATTTTTTTACGTTGGGTAGGGAGATAACCTGGTCCAACAACCTTCCTCCTTTTCCAGGGCATAAGACCGGCAACATGATCGCAGACCTTGATCCGTCCAGCGTTCATGCAGGCGGAGTTTCCGATACAAAACTTCAAAAATCAGGTTTGTCAGATTATCCAATTAAACTAAAATACGCAGTATCGTTGAAAAGGGTATTTATTTAACATAACTGAGAAATTACATAATATTGCAACTCAACACGTTGCTACCTCCTGTACCGCGCCGCGCTAACAGGTTTATTACACCATCTGCCAACTTACTAAAAACTAAGTGGTTTGGTACAACTGCATCGGAGACGCCTGAGATACCAAGAAAGGCAACTCGCTTAATTTTTCCAGCAAGGTTTTTAAAAAAAGATAAAGAATCTGCAAACGAAACTATAATTTCTCAAAGATTAACTAATTTTTAAATGTTTTAAAATACCTATTTTAAAGCTTTCTAAATGCCCAACAACATGATACTAAACATGAGTATTTAATATACATAGGTTGTCTAAAAAAAATTAAGGAATCTGTACAAAAAATTTAATTACTATTAAAAAAAACTAACAGATTTTAAAATGTCTAAAAACAGTTATTTTAAAGCTCTCTAAATGCTTTACAATCTAATTCCAGACTTAAATTTTTAAAATATATAGGGTTTTTAAAATAAAGATGTAATTTGTACACATAACTTACAATTATTCGAAAATTAACAGATAAAAGAATGTTTAAAACAATCGTTTTAAAGCTCTTATAATTCTCTAAAACATTATACAAAACATAGGTATTTAAATATATAGAGTGTCTTAAAACAAGAAAGGCAGCTTCAAGCAAAAACTTTAATTACTCGAACTAACTAATTTTAAAATGTAATATAGTCATTTTAAAGCTCTTTAAATGCCTAAAAACCTGATGCTAAACATAGGTACTTAATATACATAAGTTGTCTAAAAACAAGGAAGGCACCTGCAATCAAAAACTGTAATTACTCGAAAGCTAACAAATTTTAAATTTGTTTAATATTTTTATTATAAAGCTTTTTATATGCTCTACAACGCAATGCAAGACTAAAGTATTTAAAACTTTAAGTTCTTTAAGAAAAAGGAAAGAATCTGTACACATAAACTTTATTTCTCAAAGAATAACTGATTTAAAACTTTTTAAAATAGTTATTTTAAAGCTCTTTAAATGCCTAATAACATTATGCTAAACATGAGTATTTAATGTACATAACTTGTCTAAATAAAAAGAAGTAATATGTACACAGAACCTATATTAACTCAAAAACTAACATGTTCGAAATTGTTTTAAAACTGTCATTTTATAGCTCTTAAATTGCTCTAAAACCTGATACAAAACTTATGTTTTTAAAATATATAGAGTGTCTTGACAAGAAGGCTCCTGCAATCAAAACTGTAATTACTCGAAAACTAACAGATTCTAATATGTCTAAAAAGAGTTATTTTAAAGCTCTCTAAATGGTCATAAAACTAATGCAAGACTTACGTATTTTAAACGTATACGTTTTGCGAGAAAAAGAAATTAATCTTTTCACATAAACTTTTATTTCTCAAAGACAAACTAATTTTAAAATGTTTAAAAAAGGAGAAGAAGAAGAGAGACAACTTCATGCTGTAAACTTGAAATTGTTTTGCCGCGCGTCGTAAATACCGACAAACTTCATGGTGTCGTTTTCTCAGACGCTCAGAAAAAAATGACTCCCCATTACATTTTCCCTAATGCGCCAAAAAAAGTATAACTTCAAAAAAGCAATTTTAAAGCTCTTTAAATGCCAAACAACATGATGTTAATCATAAGTATTTAATATACATAAGTTGTCTAAAGAAGAAGAGTAATTTCCACACAAAACCTATAATAATTCGAAAACTATCTAATTCTAAAATGTTTCATTACAGTCATTTTAAATCTCTTGAAATGCTCTAAGACCTGATAAAAGGTTCGTATTTAAAATATATACAGTGTATAAAAACAAGAAAAGCAAATCCAAACAAAAACAGCAATTACTCGAAAACTAACAAATTCTAAAATGTTTTAATATTTTCATTATAAAGCTCTTTAAATGTTCTATAACTAATGCAAGACTTAAGTTTTAAAACTTATTAGTTTTTCAAGAAAAAGGAAGAAATCTGTACACATAAACTTTAATTTCTCAAAGACTAACTAATTTTAAAATTTTTCAAAAAAGCTATTTTAAAGCTCTCTAATTGCCCAAAATCATAATGCTAAATAAATATTTAATATATATATTTTGTCTAAATAAAAAGATCTGAGTTGTACACAGAACCTGTGATAACTCAAAAACCAAAAAATTCTAAAATATCCTAAAACTGCCAATTTAAAGCTATTGAAATGCTCTAAAACCTGATATGAAACTTAAGTATTTAAAATACTTAGAGTGTCTAAAAACAAGGAAGGCAGCTGTACACAAAAACTTTAGAAACTTAAGAACTAACAGATTTTAAAATGTTTAATTACAGTTTTTTAAATAATTCTAAATGCTCTAAAACCTATTGCAAGATTTAAGTATTTAAAATATTTTAGGTTTTTAAAAAAAGATAAGGAATCTGCAAACAAAACTATAATTTCTCAAAGACTAACTAATTTTAAAATGTTTAAATACAGCTATTTTTAGGCTATTTAAATGCCTAACAACATGATGTAAAACATAAGTATTAATTATACATATGATGTATAAATAAAAAGAAGAAATTTCTACACAGATCCTCTAATAATTCTAAAACTAACATATTCTAAAATGTTTTAAAACAGTCATTTTAAAGCTCTCGATATGATCTAAAACCTGATACAAAATTTAAGTATTTAAAACATATACAATGTCTAAAAACAAGAAAAGCCCTTGCAAACATTAACTGTTATTACTCGAAAACTAAAAAATTTTAAAATGGTTAGTTTTGCTATTTTAAGCTCTTTAAATGCCAAAAAACCTGATGCTAAACATAAGTACAAATATACATAAGTGGTCTAAAAAAAAAAGAAGAAAGCTGTACAAAAAAACTTTAATTACTCAAAAACTAACAGATTCTAAAATTTTAAAAACAGTTATTTTAAAGCTATCTAAATGCTCTAAAACCTAATGCAAGACTTAAGTATTTTAAACTTATAAGTTCTTCGAGAAAAAGGAAGGAATCTGTACAAATAAACTTTAATTTCTCAAAGACTAACTAATTAAAATGTTTTTAAATAGCCATATTAATGCTTTTTAAATGCCGAAAAACATAGTTTTTAACATAAATATTTACTATACATAGGTGGTCGAAATAAAAAGAAGTAATTTGTTTTTAGAACATAATAAGTCAAAAACAAACAAATTCTAAAATGATTTAAAACAGTTTTTTAAGCTCTTGAAATGCTCTTTAACCTGATACAAAACTTAATCATTTAATATATATAGAGTGTCAAAAAACAGAGAAGGCAGCTGCAATCAAAAACTGTAATTACTCGAAAACTAAGAGATTATTAAATGTCTAAAAACAGTTATTTTAAAGCACTTGAAATGCTCTAAAACCTGATACAAAAGTTAGGTATTTAAAATCCATAGAATGTCTAAAAACAAGGAAGGCACCTGCAATCAAAAACTATAATTACTCGTAAAACTAAAAATTCAAAAATGTCAAAATACAGTTATTTTAAAGCTCTCTAAATACTATAAAACCTAATGCTAGACTAAAGTATTTTAAACTTATAGATTTTTCTAGAAAAAGTAAGGAATCTTTGCCCATAAACTTTAATTACTCAAAGGCTAACCAATTTTAAAATGTTTTAAAACAGCCACTTTTAAGCTCTTTAAATGCCCAACAACATGATGTTAAACATAAGTATTTAATATACATGAGATGTATAATTAAAAAGAAGAAATTTCTACACAGATCCTATAAGTATTCGAATACTAACTGTTGAGGAAATAAAATAAAAATGAGGTGATAAGAACACTAAGCACCTTACATTTGCCGTGGTCAGATTTTATAAATTACGTTACAAAATAGGTGGTAACCTCGTGTTACCGTAGTGAGTTTTATGTTAGAAGTCTGTTGTAGATTTAGATGCTTAAGACGTTTGGATTTATTAATCCTGTGAAAGGACTTTTAGAGATTACATTAATCTCTTGACTCTTCTGAGTAACGGAACGAGCTGGACAATGAGAAACTGAGATGACCTTTTAAGAGCACGTCGTAACCGTATGAGAATTTTTAATGTACTGTACGGCTGACGGAAAAGCCGGCGTTACGATGATTCTTCAAGAGAATGCTGGGAAAAGAGGCGTGTCTTCATCACGCCACAACTCTCACGTGGCGCCGTTCAATTTGAATGCTTTTTTCAAAACATTCCGCCGGCTATCAGCCACTGGGTTGATGATGAGTTAGAAGTCCGCTTGTTGAGTCACCGGAAGCACGGCGAGCTTGGCGATCGGCCGGGTGAGCGTGGTGGTTGCCGTTTTGAGAGACACCACCCTGGTAAGTCCGTCTTCTCCTGGCCAAAGCTTGAGTACTCTAGCCATGGGACATTTTCCTGGAAGCAGCCGCTTATCTGTGAGCAGAACTAGAGAGCTGACCTGTAAATTATTGTGAGGGTGCCTTCACTTTTAGATGGCTTGCAATCGCTGTAAGTATTGAGTGAACCACAAGCACCAGAACTGCTGCATCCGCTGTTGGATGAATTGCCATCGGGACAGCCGATTGACCGAGACGTCTAGAAGTGAGTGTTCGAGGACAGAATTGAGAGCGGTCCCAATGAGATAATGACCTTGGGTGAGCACTGTCGTGTCCTCTGGGTCATCGCTAAGCGGTTCGAGAGGTCGTGTGTTTAGAATGGCTTCTATTTTAGCGAGGAGCGTGGATGCTTCCTCGTAGTGAGAACGTATCTCCGACCGTTCTCTCGACGTAGAACTTCAATGATTTGACTGCTGCTTCCCACTTACCACCCATGTAGAGCGCGGTGGTTGGTTAAAGTGCCACTGTGTGTTGTCTTGCGCCAGTGGTGCGGAGAACTTGAGATGTCCAGATAAGCTGGCAGTGAAGAAGCGCTTGAGTTGCGCCTACACGCCCAAAAAGTTGGTTCCGCAATCAAATAGGGTGCGGATGGGGTCCCGCGTCTTGAGGTGAATCTTCGGTACGTTGAGATAAACCCTTCAGATGTGTAGTCGGAGACCACATCAAGGTGAGTAACAGATGTTGTGAGACAAACAAACACGCAGATCCATCCTTTGTAAGTTTTTGCCCCGCGGCCTCGCCATGTTTTGAGTGTGAGTGGTCCAAATAGTCGATTCCTGTGTGAGAGAAGGGGCGTGATGGTGTGACACGCGCTAGAGGTAGTTGGCCCATCAGCTGCTGGGAACGGATCCCCCTGTTGCGAGCACACAGAACACAACTGAGAATATGAGATTTGACTAGGGCTCGACCGCCGACGATCCAATAGAGCTGTCTGATAAATTCTAGAGTTGTCTGAGTTCCTCCATGCATCGTCTTTTGTGAGCGTGAGCAATGATGAATTCTGAGAGTCTTGAGGTCCGAAGAAGGATCGCAGGATGTTTCGTGTCATATAAGAGTTCTGATCTTCTGAGACGACCGCCCACTCTTAACACACCTTCATTGTCGATGAAGGCGGTGAGTCGGCTAAGTGGGTGAGAGCTTGGCAAGTGAGATTGTTGTCTGAGCAGAGCAAGTTCATCCTGAAAGTATGCTGCCTAAGTTGCCTTGACGCAAAAGAGTCGTGAGTCTTCCAAATCGGCAGCTGAGATGAGGATTGCTGGAGTTGAGTCAATCCTCTGTGAGAGTCTCTTGTTTGCTCTGCGACAGAGTGAGGTGACCCTGAGTAATTTGTTAAGTGTCGAGAACTTGTAAATGAGATCCCAGTGATTCAGGAATGGACCGTACTGAGTGATGTGCAACACTTGCCCGAGTTTCCTGAGCACATATATCATCAGGGGCTTCATCAGGTAGAGCAGGCCATTAGTTTTCTGAGTGAGTCATCCATGGTTGTCCCGTCCACCATAGTGAGTGTTCTTCAAGCTGATCTGTGGTTATTCCACGCGATGCATAGTCAGCTGGATTTGAGGTGCCTGGTACATGCCTCCAATGAGCAGTCTTCGTGAGATCCTGTATCTTGATTACGCGGTTGCGAACATAATCCTTTCACTTGGAGGGGTGAGCCTTGATCCATTTGAGTGTCACTTGAGAGTCCGTCCACAAATGTATGTTTGTAATAGTCATGTTTAAAGTAGCGTAAACGTGTTTGATTAGAGTGGAAAGTAGCAGCGCTGCTGAGAGCTCTAACCTCGGGATGGTTAGCCGTTTGAGTTGAGCGACCTTTGTTTTTGAGCAGACGACAGTGAGACGTTGGCGCCAGTGGACGGTTAGTTGACGATTAAATACACAAAAGCTCCCATTGCAAACTGAGATGCATCAGCGAATCCGTGCAGTTCAACCGTTGACTGAGCAAACGTGTTGAACCACCGCGGGATTAAGAGTCTGGCCAGCCTAGTGAGATCCTGTCTGATGCTGAGCCATTGAGTTGTGAGTTGTTCTGGGAGTGCGTCGTCCCAGTTGAGAGTGTGCAGCCAAAGCGACTGAAGAAACATCTTCGCTCTGATTACAACTGGTGACGCGAATACCAATGGATCAAATATTTGTGCTAATTCTGATAAGACTAGGCGTTTTGAGAATCTGTTGAGATTAGTTGGTGAGATGGCTGAAAAGTTGAAAGTATCTTCCTGAGATGAAAAGCGTATTCCAAGGATTTTGGTGACGCAACCGTCAAATGAGATGTCTGAGTTTTTGCCACTTTTAGAAGGGAGTTCCGCCAATAGCTGACTAGATGTGGAATGCCACTAAGCCAGTGGGAAGCCCCCCGCGTGGAATAGCCGTATGAGCTGTTGAGCAGTCTGAATCATGTCTTCTACTGAATCTGCTACTCCGAAAATATCATCGAAGTATCGACCGTGAGTGATTGGTTCCACAGCGAGGGGTAACTTGAACCTTCATCTTCCACTAGTTGAAGCAGAGTTCTTACTGCCAAGAACGGAGCTGACTTGGTTCCATATGTAACCGTTGTGAGTTGGAAGTGAGTTTCCTTAAGCTGTTCGTCTACCCACAATATTCGTTGGAGATCCCAATCGTCTGAGTTTATTTTGATCTGTCGATACATCTTCGTGATATCCGTGACGAACAGATATTTGCGGCGGCGTATCCAGATGAGCAGGTCGAAGAGATTGAGCATCAAATTTGGACTAGCGTGCATGAGATCATTGAGAGAGTAACCCGTGGAGGTTGTGGTTGAGCCGTTGAAGACCACTCGGAGCTTAGTGGTTGAGCTGTCTGGTTTGAGAACTCCGTGATGCGGAAGATAGTAGTGTGGTCTTTTGTCTGTTAAGTTGTCTACGAGTTTGGTCATGTGACCAGCCTCCTCGTACTCTCTCATGAACTGCATGTACCGTTGCTGGTATAATGATCTCTGCGAAACCAGGTGTGTTCGTTGTAAACATGCGTGAGCTGTGTGTTGAGAATCACCCAAAAGCTTCGGAGAAGAGTTGAGAGGTATCCTGACGATGTAACGCCCTGTCAGGTCTCTCGCATAAGTCGTCTTGAAGTGGTGCTCACACTACAGTTCTTCAGGTGTGAGTTGACCGTCATTTACCGTTAGAACCTCCTCTTGAACCCAAAATTTGGTGAGTAGATCTTGCAAGCAGGAGTTCGTCGGTTGTGAGATGCAATGATAAGTCTTCTTTGCTAGCGTGACAGGTGCAGGAGTTGGACTGATTACTATCCACCCGAAGATGGACAGTTGAGCAATGGGATCGCTAGGTCAGTGCCAAATGATGTTTGACCTGATGAGATGTCGTAAAGTCAGCCCCAATGATCACGTCCACAGCTCTTGGAATGAGAAACTCTAGGTTAGCGAGGTTTAAGACTCTCAAGTGAGGCCAATCAGGCTCCTGAGATATCTCGCCAGACGGCAGCTGGGTGACCGTCTTTAGCACATGAGCCGTTATTCTCACTGAGAGTGGTCTGTATCTGGAGTGAAGGTCGAAGGTGACCCACACCGCTGGTCTGAGATGTCTTTTTGCCTCCAACTCAATAAACGTCCAGCGTTGAGTGTCGCCGACAAGATGCAGTTGTCTGGTGAGACATTCGCTGACGAATGAGATTTCTGACCCAGGGCATGAGTGCGCGTAACTGAGATTACGAGGTGGGTGAGAAGACTGTGGCTATTGCAGCTGCCAACAATGTGAGATTACTATGCTGCTTGAGTGGGCATGTAAGTGTAGGATCGGAAATACCGACGATCTGACTTGCCTTCATTCGTTGAGGGCTTGGCATCGGTTTCACCGGAGCCCTATGGATATTAATGCTTGAAGGATCAGCTTTCGCATGATCCCTAGAGCTTTCTGAATGGCGTCTGGGTTTGTAGCGAAAAGGCTGCAGTTAGAACTGGCACCATGGAGAATGGTGTGATGCATGTTGTTGCAGTTCCTGCACATGCCTGCGGACTGTTAAAATTTTCTGATGTTGTGCCTGCCTAGGCATATTGAAGCACAGGCTTTGGCTCCTTCACCACCCTTCAGCGCTGACTGAGTGAATTATTCGCAACTTTAGACACCCTACGATGAAGTGCTCCTTGTCCACAACATCGCATGGATATGTGAGCGGGACTGATGTTGACTGCGTTAGACTTAGACGCCTGAGTGACTGGTTTAGAGAGTTGGCTCTGGTACTTGTTAGATGCCTGATAGACACACGACGCGCTAGAGCACGATTGTGTCTTCGCCGCTTTCTCCTCTTTTCTCTCGCGGGATGCTTCCGAGCAATGAGAAATTCCGTGAGCTGACTTTAGTGAGAGCACTCATCAGTAGCTTGATGTTAATGATGATTCCCATCTCTCGCGCTGTGTCGGTCGAGCAGCCCACTGGTGAGCGTCACCAAGAGACAATCATCGTTGTTGGCTCTTGAGTGCCTGAGTCGTTCATTGAGGATATTGAGCATCTTCTTTAGTGAGTCCTGGCCTGCCGCTTTTGCATGGGTTTCATGTTTTAGCAGTCTTCAGGTCGGGCTTTACTTATGCGTCGCCTTTTCTCAACACCGGTTGTTGAGAAGTGACCATGCTGTGTGGCGTAGGATAAGTGGTCTGACGTGAGATTCAGGATGAGCTCTGACGCTTCACTCTGCATTGCGGCCTTGAGAT